>NC_143515.1:8948199-9160699 GCF_031878675.1 Megascapheus bottae
TACTTTAAGTACATTTAAATTAGAGAAGCTGTTAGTTACACTATCCTACCACATAAAGGGATGATTATTATGGTGCTAAAATACAAGAATCAGTGATTTATACACGTGTCCAATACCTGGCTTTATTTGTACGATTTTCATTAACTGAAAAGAAAAAAAAGAAAAAAAAAAAGACATTTACTTACTACATGGACCTAGCAGTTTTATCTGTGATTTAACCATGGGCTTGTAATTGTTGACTAATTTCTTTTGCTATTATTTCTTGAGAGTTAGATATATAAAGTAGTTTTGCTTTTCAGCTTGATCTTAAGAGCTTTCTTTTTTCCAGATGTGTGACTCAGAGTACTCATGAATTCAAGCCACCGATTGGAACAGAAACGAAAGAGGGTATGTTTCATTTTAATACCTTCCTCTTGACTTGTTTGAGCGGACTCTTCTTGGTTGCTCTGTGTCTGTATTGTGGCTATGCTGTTGGAAGGCTTCAGACCTTACTAAACCTACATTTAGTAGGCTTTCTTTTTATTGGAGAGCAGAGCCCCAGACCATTTTAGATCAAAGTAGAAATCCACTTATTAGCTTCATAATGCAAAATCCTTTGAAAACTTAGTTTATGAAAACTTCTGTTATTAGCATATTAATTTAAAATGAGAATCATCTTATTGTGTTAGCTGGGAAAATAAATCAGTACTTAATAGTATGTGTTCCTATTTGCTATTCTAATGGAGGTATCTGCATAGATGGTATGTTTTATACATTAGATGGGATTCATTTGGATATTCGGACATTTGAACTTCTTTCTCCATATGAAGGTAGCATGATAAGCACTAACCATTCGTGGAAACTGGCTCTTTGAAACAGCTGGAGACTTGATGATTGCACCAAGATATGATACACGTTCTGCAGACGCCACACATCTTACTGAGTGCTCAGAGAGGTAGCTGTGAAGGGAACAATTAAAGTCCCCTAGAATAGGAAATACAGTGATCCCTCACCTATCATAGAAGTTATGTTCCAGAGACCCCTAAAATAGGTGAAAATCCAACGAACAGTGTTATATTTATTTTGTTTTATATATATATATATGTATATATTCTATAAACCTTTTCCACTCTCCACTCTTTTATTAACTTTTCTCACACTTTTATAAACACTTTGTATGCTTGAAATAAACTCAGAGTTATGAAAATTTCACAGAAACACCAACACTGCAGAGCAATACTGTGCAACCATCAGACACTGATATGAAGTAGACAAACTGAGTATATGGGTATGGTCTGGAAAAGCAAACTGAGCCAGTCAGCGTCCAGAGTGCTGTAGGTGGTTGCCTTCCATTTCATCAGCCAATGTACAATTTCACATTAGCAAACTTGACAAGTGATAGTAGCATACTGTATTTCCATTGTATATAGTATGGTATTTATCCACTAATTAAATACCTATTTTATTTCCGTTTACTATTTTAATATATTTGAATTAACATGTTTTATATGGTTTAAAAAATTTAGGCAAAAGTAATTAAAATCATAAACATTATATAAATAGCTATATACTGCAAAATCTTGCAATCTAGTGAAAACTCCACCATACAGAATTAGATTTTTTTTTTAAACTCGCAATACTTAAAGCCACAATAAGTGAACCAGTACAAAGTGAGGGGTGACTGTATTAATACTGAGTTGGGTTGGATGTCAGAGATGGTGACAAGGAACAACTAGAGATGGGAGTTGATAAGTCTGTTTTAGGCAGAAGGAATAGCAGGACAGAGTCCTCAGGTAGGAGTGCCTCTGATATGTTCTATGGGCACTCTTCTCACCTATAGGGTGAGCGGGGAAAGGAGGCGAAAGTTGCTTAAGACCTGAGCAAACAGGGCTTAGGCTAAGTAGGGCTTTCTGCACCCTTGTGTGACTCCAGTTGAGTAAAATGGAAAGGCTTAAGAGTTAACAGTGTTGTAAGAGTAAGGATTTACAATGTAACCATGAGGAGGTAGTTCTTGGGATACAGTAAAGCTGAGGGTGCTATTTAGGACAAAATTGCTAAATGGGTCATTCTCAGACCAGATGTCTCATCTCTGAGCTTTCCTTTTCCTTTCTATAAAAGAATATTCCTCACCATACTGACTTCATAGTTCTAGTACAAAGATAAGTACAAAGTATGTGAAAGCAATAAGCAACTTTAGTCATTATTACTGATAGTGGTAAGCTTGTTGATTGTGCTGAGTTGCTGCGATCAATGTGCCTTACAGTGTGTTCTGATTGGGCTACTGACAGTACATTTTGATTTGTGCCTTTGCAGCATGTGGAATACAGAAGGTCACTAGCGTAAGTTCTTTCCACACAACTCCCAACACCTCACTAGGAATGGCCCAGGCAACTCCGTCCAAAGTGCAGCCGTCACCCACTGTGCATACCAAGGAAGCATTAGGTAAAGTATATCATTTTGGTTGTGACACCTATAACAAAGTAAGGAAAGCTCTTTTGTAACCTCTTGACCAGTGTTCTTTTGTTCTTTAAGGTTTCATCATGAACATATTTCAGGCTCCTACAGTTCCTGACATTTCTGATGACAAAGATGAATGGGCATCACTAGACCAAACTGAAGATGAATTTGAAGCCCAGTTTCAAAGTAACTATTTAAAACTTATGAAGTACATATCATCACAGGTACTACCAAAGGTGTTATCAGGGATTATTTAAGAGAAGGATAGGGAACATTTCAGGAATTCAAACTACGACAGAATTTGATAAGACTTTGGTATTTTGTTTTTGTTTTTGTTTTTTTTTTAATGTAGCAGTTAGTGCTGAAGAAGGACAAAATCCCGATGGGTAGAAATGGTCAGGAAGAGATGTGACTTGAGCTGCTTTTGGTAGAGAAATAGCCAAGCAGAGTGTTGGAGCCTGTGCTGGGAGCGAGTGGTCACAATAATGATTTGGAACATCTAGTAAGAAACATAGGAGGGCTAGAAATACAAAGCTGCTGGCTTAACTATTTCATAAAGAAAATGAAAGACAACTACTAAGAGCCTTTTATTAATTCAATATGTCGTTAGCAGTGCTGCAGGAAAATGCTGAGCATGTTCTTCATGTATGAGAGGAAGTTGTGACCCAGTGACCATGGTTAAGTCACTTCATTTCATGACACAAATGAGTATTATTAAAACTGATACCCGTTCTTTTTCCATAAGCTACTTCTTTTACTTATAGTTAGTTGATAGCTAATATAAAGGATAGTGTTTTCCCCCGGGACAATAGTAAAATGCTTTCTTTTAATTCTCTTGCAGAGAATGCAACATCTTCTGGGGCTTGGGGAGTCAATAAGATTGTTTCTTTGTCATCTGCTATCCCTATTTTTGAAGATGGAAACAAAGAAAATTATGGGTAAAGAAATATCTTCTACCCTTTCAAGTAGCTGTTGATCAACTTATGTTTATAGGTGATTCTGTTTACACTGTTTTGTACAACTGTTGTAAAACATAGCAATCTCTAAAACCATTAATTCAAGTATAAGTAGAAAAATTTTCTGACATTCGCTTTTAAATGGTAGCATCTGTTTCATCAATACATTTTTTAATTTATAATTTTTCAAATCTCTCTTTAGATTACCACAGCCTAAAAATAAGCCTCCAGGTTCTAGAACTTTTGGAGAACGCTCCATTAGCAGATTTCCTTCAAAACCAAATGTAAGCAAATCTCTGGTCAATTTTGAAATGTTTTTTGACAACTTTTTTCATTGTAGCAAATTATTAGACATCCAGATGTGTGATATGTTAATCTGTGTTGGAAAGTATAATGTTATATGAAGAGTATGTTTCTTTCAACACATTGAGTACCTGTGTTATGCCAGATACCAGGATAGATAGGGGTGATAAGTGAATTAATATGATTCTTATTCTCAAAAGTTTTTTCTTCCATTAGTAACTGCTGCAGGTAGAGCTCATGCAAACAATGGGAAACAAGAATATTTTAATATGGCTCAATGGTTATTATTATAGTGCTATACAGAGGGTTACCATTGAAACCAGAATCTTTAAAGAAAGAATATTTGTGTAGCTTATAAGCTGTTCACTAGAATCACAAATTTTATGTTATAATCATAAAGTTTACAGTTATAAATTACTGCTGTTGATTTATGAAGAATAAACAATAATTTATAAAGAATCTATGAATTCTTGATGTCTTTCAAGTGTGGCTAAGACTTAGTAATTTGCTTCTAACAAGTAATAGTAGTGGAAGAAAAAAAATAATTTATGGTGAGGAAACCTCATAGATACCTGCTCAAGTGATTTAATTAACCTCATCAGTAATAAGTTGTATTGAAATGATGACTGAAAAGGGTACTTTGCAGTCTTTCTCAAAATCTGTAACTCTAGTCTAACCATGAAAAATAAGCCCAAAGTAGAGAGATACCCTCCTACACAGTTGCTGACCAGTGTTCAGAAGTGTCGATGCAAGAAAGAGAAGGAAGGACATGAGTGAATGACCATGGGGAGAGGAGACCAGCAGACAGGACAGCTAAATGCAGCATGCTGTCCAGATAGGATCCTGGAATAGCAAGAGACATTAAGGGAAAACAGTGAAATCCAAATAAGGTCTAAAGTTAGTCTTTTGGATAGCTTTTACAAATGAACCAGGTTGTTGGAAAGGTGAAAGAATTATTCTTACTGAAGAGAACAACTCTGCACTACCATTTTTGTATCTCTTCAGTAAATCGACTCTTTTCAAAACTTAAAAACGTAAACACTAGCTGGGTATTGGTGTCTCACACCTGTAATCCTAGCTCCTCAGAAGCTCCTCAGGAGACTGTGGCCACAGTTCAAAGCCATCCCCTGCACAAATGTCCAAGAGACTCTTATCTCCACTTAACCACCAGAAAACAGGAAGTGGCACTGTGGCTCAGAGTAGAATGCTCTAGCCTTGAGCTGAAGAGCCCAGGCCCAGAGTTCAAGCCCCACACCTAGATAAAAAAGTAAACACTAAAAACAAAAATGTTCTCTGCTCCACTGAGATGTGCTAAAGGTAGAAAGTTAGCATCTGATTTTCTTTAATTCCTCTTTAATAAAAATGTTTGAAGTTTGTTTTGGATTCTTTGAGATGAGTTCTTACTATGTTGTCTAGGCTGGTGTTGAACTCCTGGGTTCCAGTGAACCTCCTGCTTTAGGCTCCTTGTAGCTGGCACTACAAGTCTATATCACCTGCACCTTGCTTCATCTTAACATGTTAATGAGTTAAAATGTTACTGACAAAACAGGGAAAGTGCTGCTGCTTTTGAATTCATCCTCTGTTATAGGAAATGCCTCACACTGAAGAGTTTGTAGATGACTCAACTATCTGGAGTACTCGATGCAACAAAACCCTTGCACCCAGTCCTAAGAGCACCAGAGACTTCACACCTGCTGCCCAGCTTGTGTCTACACCATTCCACAAGCTTCCAACAGACTCAGAGCACATGCTAGAAGATAAAGGTGTGTATCACGCTGCTTTAATGCCTTTTATGAACTTCGGTTTATTTAATATTAATTTTTTTCCTTAAAGATTCTAAAGAAGTTTGAAAATTTTTTAAATGAAATGTAGGGCCGGGAGTTTGGCCTAGTGGTAGAGTACTTGCTTAGCATGCACGAAGACCCGGGTTCTAGTCCTCAGTACCACATACATAGAAAAAAAGCCAAAAGTTGTGCTGTGGCTCAAGTAGTAAAGCACTAGCCTTGAGGAAAAGCCCAAGGATAGTGCTTAGGCCCTGAGTTCAAGCCTTAGGACTGGCAAAAAAAAAAAGTGTAAAATTTGTTTTTTTTAAAACTTAGTAAATTGGTAAAGGGTGAAAAACTATCAAGCAAAATGTAGTGGCACATGCTTGTAATCCTAGCAGTCAGAAAACTATGGCAAGAAGACCATGAGTTAAAAGCTAGCCTATGCTATGTAGCAAGACCCTATCTCAAGAAATAAAGTGAAAGAAAAAAATTGTAGAAACATGTAAAGGCAAATAGATAAATACAAGTCAGACACACTTACATTTAGGACTAGGTTTATGTTTAATAGTAACAAAAAAGTTATTACCAATTAAATATTTCATGAATAAGAGCCAATTTTAGTTCTTGATACATGTCTATATTTTATTATTTTGGACATTTTCCCAAATATACTATATAGAGAAAATCAAATTTTTTAGTGATGTACTAAAAAGTACTAGAAAGTACTAAAACTTAGAGTTCTTAAGAGTTTTTATTTCTACCCCACCCCAGATATAACACCTCTACATGAAAAAAAAAATCTTTATACCTATGAAGTAAATTTTTTTTGTTTTTTTTTGTTTGTTTTTTTGTCAGTCGTGGGCTTGAGCTCAGGGCTTGAGCACTGTCCTTGGACTTTTCTTAAGGCCAGAGCTCTACCACTTGAGCCTCAGCACTACTTCCGGCTTTTTTCCATGTATGTGGTACCGGGGAATCAAACCTGGGTCTTTGTGCATATGCTAGGCAAGCACTTTACCACTAGGCCAAACTCCCGGCCCCTATGAAGTAAATTTTAAAATGTGTTATTGGGCCAGGAGTTTAGCCTAGTGGTAGAGTCCCTGCCTTGAATTTTTGGTATGCTTGGTAAACACTATCAGCTCAGTAATTTCTAGCAAATTTATAGGCAAAAATACGTTTTAAGAGTTTATTAACATTGATTTTACATCATATTTCAAATGACATGTTTAACAAACAAGTGGCAAAAATATTTTTTAAAAATTACTTTTTATATAGCACTTTTATCATAGAATACAATTTTGAAACTATTGTTATATGTGTAAGTCAGCATAAAAAAGGAATCCCAGACTTTGTTAACATATCAAATAGTATGTGTATACACACATGTGTGCATAATGTGTCTGTCTCTATTTTTTTTGTATATTCCAGAAAACATGATGACAACACAGAATACATGTGCAACTTTAAAGTCTCAGGAAGAAAATAGGGTAGAGCCGTTTAAGTACAGAAAATTTGGGTATAGTATAGTTCTGCCTTTTTCTCTGTTTCATTATAGCTTTACATTTTAAGATGTAATTGAACACCTAATCTGAAACCTCAAGGGCTCATGGAATTTTTCTTGACTGGTACCTTGTGAGAAGGTGTTGACTATGACAGTGACCCTAGTGAGGAGCCTGAGCACTGAGATATCGCAGGATAGTGAGCCAAGTAGCTGGGCTAACAGAATCCCTGTGAGAACATTTCATGCAACTGACTTCCACTCATTTCAAGATTAAAACTGTAAATCCTCTTACCAGACAAAGACCCTGTTAATGTAAAGATGGTTGCAGAAGTGTGCCAACACATAATAGCTCCTTTATACCCATTGTCATTGAGATAATCAGTAACTTTCTTTTATAAAATAGAGTGCTTAAGCCTCTTTCAGGATTGGTGCTAAGTATAATGCTTTGCCGAAGTAAACTTCCTCCACATTTGATAGAACGTTCCATGTAATCGATATTAAAAAATAGCTGCCATCTTAAGTATTCCAGACAAGGTGCTTTTCATGTACTGTGTCCTATAATTAATCCTTGCAATGCTAGAGATGTGGGAAATATTCTCTGTTATAGTCTAGCAAATCACTTCTCAGAGAAATCAATTCTTGATCAAAAGTCATAGGGCTCATGGTTTGTGGAACTGGAATTTGACTTCATATTTCTTTGACTTCAAAAACCTTGTTCTCTCCACCATATGCTACCTTCTGTTACCAAAAAGTGGGGGGGGGGGGGAACCACTGATACAATTTTCAGCTGATGCGCAAAATCAGTTTTGCATTAATTTTATTATCAGAATGTTGTTCTATGTGTTTTCTCCCCATATTTCCTTTGAAAGAATTGTGGCAACAGGAGCTAGCACAGCATGGTGTTTTGTACTGCTACTTGGAGTTTCTCTAAGTCCAGGCAAGCTTTTGATTCATAAGACCACTTTAAGTCATAGTTTAACCTAGAAGCCAGAAGCCAGTAACTTATAGCTATAATCCTAGCTACACAAGAGGCTGAGATGTGAGGATCAAAGTTGGAAGCCAGCCCAGGCAAGAAAGCCTTTGAAACCCTCATCCATTTAACCACCAAAAAGCCAGAAATAAAAGTGTGGCTCAAGTGGTGGAGCATTAGCCTTCAGCAAATAAGCTCAGGCTCTAAATTCAAGCCCCAGGACTGGCACCAAAGTGGGAGGGGGGGTGGAGATTAGCTTAAAAGAAATAGAACAAAAATTCAGCCAGAAGCATACTGCTAAGGAACTATAATCTTTGACACTTCCCTTTCCTTTGTGACAGTTAATCTGCAAGAGAATAAGACTTATAGTAACCAACTGCAGAAGCACTTCCACCTGAGAAGCCTTATCTCATTATTTCTTAATGATTGTTAATGCCTTAGATTTGGCTCTCTGAGTCTCCATAGGGTAGGCCCGTTATACATTCAAGCAACTGTGAGGCCATGGATTCCCCACACTTATTTGTAATTCTAATCTAGATAGAGTTTGCTGATGAGTGGGTGGGTGAGTGAGTGAATGAGGTACTGGAATTTGAACTCAGGTCCCCACACTTACTAAGCTGGCCTTCTACTACTGAATTATGCCTCTTGCCCTGTTTCCCCCCTGGTTGTTTTTAGGACAAGGTCTCATTTCCCACAGTCCACATACTTTAGGCTTTCTGTTACTTGCTGGGATTACAGGCATATGCCACTGCATCCATTTTCCACCATGGAAATTGAATCTTGTAGACTTTTCTGTCTGAACTGTTCTGATCCTGCCATCCCAATCTCAGGCTCCCACATAGCTGAAGATGACAGGTGTGTCCCTCTACACCCAGCTGTGAGTTGAGGTAGATTCTTGCAAACTTTTCTTTCCAAGCTGGCCTTAAACCACAATTCTCCAATTCCCGAGTTAGTAGGACTATAGACTGGAGCTACCAATACCTGGCTGTAAGGGTTATTTTTTTACAGACTGATAATTCTATCTTTTCAGGTTTTCAAAAGAAAAGGACTGAAAAGCTAACAAACTATTATTTGTGCACCAACAATAATTTGAACACTCCTATTAATGTGTAAGAGTTAAGGAGCCCTTTTTCATTGTGTATAAATACCCCTAATATATGTTTTTGTACAGCATTAGGAATATGTTCAGTGGCTAAGGACTAGAGGATTATTACATGCTAGTGTGCATTCATTGGATTAAATGGTAGATGGTTATTAAAATCCCCCGAAAGTAGTATAGAGTCAGATAGGTTCACATCACCAATGAGAAATCATGGTAATCCATGCTGATACCACAGAAGAACACTGAGCTGCTCTGATTGCCTTGTCAAACACCGGTCATTACAAAGTAGATATGAGAAAAATATCAAAAGCCTAGTTCTCCTGTCAAGGTCCTGGTCCCTTGTCAGGATTGTCACAGGAGAGGAAAGAGAAAAAAAGACAAGATAGCTAACTGCAGCATCATATCCAGAACTAGATCCTGGAAGAGAAGAGAAGGTGGACATCAGTGGAAGAACTGACAAAATCCAAATGACAGAGTTGAGTAAATAGCAAAGTCGCAAGTGTTAGCTTGTTAGTTTTCATACAAGTGCCTTCTAATAGGAGATGATAACATTACAGGAAATCAACAGGAATTTTTTATTTTCTGTATACAATTTACTTTAAAACTATTCCAAAATAAATGTAAAGAAAGTTTGGCCTTTGGGCCGGGAGTTTAGTCTAGTAGTAGAGTGCTTGCCTAGCATGCATGAAGACCTGGGTTCAATTCCTCGGTACCACGTACATAGAAAAAAAGCCGGAAATGTTGCTGAGGCTCAAGTGGTAGAGCTTCTAGTCTTGAGAAA
Organism: Megascapheus bottae; assembly: GCF_031878675.1. Classification (NCBI taxonomy): domain Eukaryota; kingdom Metazoa; phylum Chordata; class Mammalia; order Rodentia; family Geomyidae; genus Megascapheus; species Megascapheus bottae. The sequence goes on from NC_143515.1 coordinate 8,958,012, forward strand.
GTCCAAGGATAGTGCTCAGGCCCTGAGCTCAAGCCCAGGACTGGCAAAAAAAAAAAAAAAAGAAAGAAAGAAAGAAAGAAAGTTTGGCCTCGTGGTAGAGTGCTTGCCTAACATGCACAAAGACCCGGGTTCAATTCCTCTGTGCCACATACATAGAAGAAAAAAAAAAACTGGAAGTGCTGCTGAGAGGCTCAAGTAGTAGAGCTCTAGCCTTGAAATTCCCAGGACAGTTGCTCAGGCCCCAAGCTCAGGCCCAAGACTGGAAAAAAAGAAAAAAATTCACAGTCTTGGGCTCTCCTAGCATAGATTTACAATAGAACAGAACCTAGATACATAAGGCCATCTAGAATGATGCTAAATGAAAGGACCTCCAGGATATAGAAACAAAAGCCATATAACGAGTGATAGTCATTAATGTACTATGTTATCTCTCATCTCTTTTGCTGTCCCTTGGTTATCTCATATTGTTACAGGATTTCACCTTGTTATCTGATATATTGGATATATGCGTATTTGGTTACTTGAAATCGGATAGGGAAGGGGGGAAAACAAGATGAGGGGTGGGAGGAGGGAAATGGGGACCAAGACATGAGAAAGGTTATCCCTGTATGTGAAGTACTGCACCTTCTATCTAATGAGTATAATGTAACCCTTCTATTAATTACAGTAAAAATATATGGAAAAAAGGAAATTCACAGTCAAGGAAGTGTGACAAGAAGTAAAAATAGCAACATATCAAATTATACATATAAATTTACTCATGTAAAAATATACATTTATATATTTGTGAGTGTGTGCATACTGATACAAGGACATCATGTGAGTAAGTGGATAGCCCATCGATTCTCTTCTCTATGATTCTCATTCTTCATAGTTCTGTTCTCCACACTGAACCATTGTTCCTAGAGGGAAAGCAAGATTAGTCCTGTGAACCTCTGGCCACAACATTTTCTTTAAAGACATCTGATGTAACATGTGGCTGATTTGTTAGCACTGAATTTACATCCAAAGAGACTGTGCATCATGCCCGAGTGAAGGTTAACTGCACAGTGCTTTACAGCCTTCCTGAACATGGGAGTATCAATTGCGCAGGTATCAACACTACCACAAATTGAAGATATTTTAATAGTGAAATCACCAACAAAAAACACAAGAATACAAAAACATGACCCTATACCACAAAAAAGATAGTATGAAAGTGAAGCAGTGAGGTAGAACTTTACCTTGTTTCCACTTGATGTTGAGAATGTATATGTTGATTGACTCAGATTTTTCATTGAGCTCTGCAAGTCTGAAAAATGAGAAATGCAAAATCACATGAGTGTTCATCTTGCAATTATAACGTTACCATGTAGGTGAATTCATAAATGTAAAATGGATGAACGAGGAACAACTTTGCATACATGCATTTCCATGCGCACACGTACGCATATGCCTGTTTATAGAAGTGTATTAAGATATTGTAGAATTACCGTTGATATTTTATTTTTCTCTCAATTTTATGTAAGAAAACATTCTTGAAATGAAGTTAGACCTGATTGTAGTAGCATTACTTAGATGCAGCTTGAGGAAAGTAACTCACTCCTCCCAAGTTTCTACTAACAAATACTCAGTGTGTCACCTCATTTGTTTTAGGACATTACATGTCTTTGATTTTATTTCTAATCATGTACTAATTTTGTGTGCTTGTCTGAAAATGATTTAATCAACTCAGCCTGTGAGGCAGTTTTGAAATAGCATTCCTAGAATGAAAAGGCAACAGTTTTATGAGATTTTCATGCGGTCAAATGAGATAGTTTCTAATCATCTCTCTTTTCTCTTATACTTGAAACATATCTAGTCTGATTCAAGACAAAAGTCCAGTACAAACATTCGGCCCGGACATGTCTTCAGCCTCTGTACATAACCCTAGCCAGCCTGCCATGGTTGATGTACTCACTCGTGAAGCAGTGGGGGTCCTTGAGCCTTGCAAACATACAGGCAGTGACCCTAACATCATGGAGCACATATCAGAGGCCAGCCCTGCACTTCAGCCACAATGGATACAGTCTAGTTCTCTTGGGAATGGCCATGCTGCAAGTATGCACCGATGTTCAATTGTAGTCATGCTGTAAAGACAGTAGCATGGGAAAAGATGTTCTGTGAAAGATTTCAGAATGAGGACTTGAGCATTGTTGAGTAGAACACATGCTCAGACTGAACTCAGGCCTGCATCCAGTGGTAGTACCTTGAAGGGCAAGGCAATCCCTTTTAATCCCCTTTTAATCTTAAACGATAACAAGATAACTCTTGTTAAAACAGGGAGGTGGAACTTAATACTATTTCCTCTGATTTTACAGAAAAGTCAACTGGGACTCAGAAGCAGCATTTACCTAAAAATAGCATTGCATTTGTGGCTGGAAACACAGACTGCAGATAGACTAGCCAGGTTCTAAATTGGGTTCTAATCCTAGATCTCCCACCCAAGTAGTCATGTGGCCTAGAGCAAAATGATTTCAGTTCTCCAGTCCCTCTTTCCTTTCTGTGAACAGAAGTAGTGCTAGTATCTACCTCACGGGGTCATTGTGAAAACCAAGTGAACAGTGGTTCATTAATAAATGTGAAGTGTTCGTAACAGTGTTCTGTACATGCTTATTACTAAGCAAATGGAAGGCCCCCTATTGGGTAAGAATTTCAGTATTTTCCTAACACTCAGAGAGAAGGCTTTGTCTTCTCTTCAGAAAATGTTTTTCTTTTGTGGACCCAAAGTGCATCATCTGATACATGCAAGTTGTGTTTAGGTAGCATAAATATTTTGTCAAGGCTGCAGTGTAGCGCAGCTGCTCCAGCCTAGCGTGTGAGAAGCCTTGGGTTTGATCCCTAGTAGCACATACACATGTATGTGGGTAAAGGTGGAAAAACAATTAAATACATGTATCTGAGCTCATTAGTGTCCCAATGTGCCTTTAGACACACAATTATCATCATTAAAGGTGTAATCTAGTACTTCCATTGATTGAGAAAGATGCAGCTGATTGATTCCCTTTGTCAACAAATGAATATTGGCTGAACTTGTAAATTTAAAATGGCAAAAACCACTGAGCTATCAGTTCTGACTTTTGAAAGTAGTTTGTTATTGAATTAATGCTCTAGTAAGGTCAAAACTTTTAAAAACTTAGTGTCTCAACTTGTTTTCTCTAAAATTTTGTTAGAAGAAATTCATGTACCTTTTTTGTTCCGCTTTCTCTTAGAGTTTACAGTTGAAAACCCATGGGACGATGGCTTGATTCTCAAGCTTTTATCTGGGCTTTCTAAACCAGTAAGTTCCTATCCAAATACTTTTGAACACCAGTATAAACTTCCAGCCATCAAGCCCAAGACTGAATTCCAATTGGGTAAGAATTAATATAAAGAATCTAACATTGAATTCTTATTTGTCTGTGCAGAATTGGTAACGTGTAGATGAGATGCTAAAAGGAATATATTTTGGAACACATGGGGAAGCTAATGAAATATTAAGAAATATTAATGTACTATGGATCTTTATTTGTGACAAGCCTGCCATAGTTATATAAAGAGTAACAGGTCAGGTTCTAGTGGTTTATAATACCTGTAAAGTACCATGGTTAGTTGAGCTGTGGCACAACTAACCATGAGGCCCAAAAAAAGCTCAAGGACAGTACACTGGCCCTGAGCTCAAGCCCCAGGACAGGCACAAAAAATAAAAAGTTAGCCATAAGGCAACTGAATATAAAATGCATAGAACTTTATTCTTTTTGGGGGGGGGGGTGTCATGGGGCTTGACCTCTGGGCCTGGATGCTATCCCTGAGCTCTTCAGCTCAAGGCTACCGCCCTCCCCTTGAGCCACAACCCCACTTACCATTTTCTAGTGATTAATTGGAGTTTCATAGCTTTGTAGTGCCAGAACTGGCTTTGCACTGCGAACTGGCTTTCCACTGTGATCCTCAGATCTCAGCCTTCTGAGTAGCTAGGATTACAGGCATGAACCATCTCACTTGGCTACAGCTTTGTTGTTTTTATTCTGTTGTCAAAATACATACATTGTCCCAAAACTTTGTTTATTAGCTCCCTACCAAAGATTTTTTGCATGTTCTTAACCTACATCTTAAAAGTCTTACAAAGCAGGAAGCAAGGGTACTCTTCTAAAATGTGCAAACCTTGATAAGAAGACGATGCATGCCCAGGGCCATGCAGCTCAGTGTCCTGAGCTGAGCCATCAAAGCTGCACTCACGCCTTTGTGCCACAGGTTTAAGAGGCCTCTTCAGTGCCAGGGCCTTTCTTTCCCTTTTTTAAGACATTTCCTAAGGGATTATACCTATTTTTATTCATTAGAACAGTTGAACACCAAGAAAAATTTAACGTATTTTTCATTGTGATAGAGTCATTAGTGATTTGAGCCTTTTTGTTCATTTTAATGCCTTTCTTCTAAGGTTCTTCACTGATCTACGTCAATTACCTTCTTGGAGAAGGAGCTTTTGCCCAGGTCTATGAAGCTACCCTTGGAGATGTGGATGAGGCTAAAAATAAACAGAAGTGTATTTTAAAGGTAAATGATATCAGAAGGGTATTACTTAACCAATATAGAAGTGAATTTCAGGAGCTGGGAATATGGCTTAGTGATAGAGGGCTTGTCTAGGATGCATGAAGACCTGGATTTGATTCCTCAGTACCAATTAAGCAGAAAAGGCTGGAAGTGGTGCTGTTGCTCAAGTGGTAGAGTGCTAGCCTTGAGCAAAAGAAGCTTGGGGGCCTTGCTCAGACCCAGGACTGGCAAAAAAAAAAAAAAAATGAATTTTACAGCAAAAGTGCTTTGCCTCTATTTTCCTTAAAACTGTGTTTTCATTGAGATCTGTAATGAACAAATACATAAGAACTAACCTTTGAAAACTCAGAATTGCCTTGCCACTACTATTATCATTGTAGTAAGCCCCGTGTTGCAAAACAGTTCATTGTTTGTTTGTTTTGGGGGTCGTGGGACTTGAACTTTGGGCCTGGGCACTATCCCTGAGCTCTTCAAGCTCAAGGCTACCTCCCCTACTCCTTGAGCCACAGCACCACTTCTGGTTTCCTGGTGGTTAATTGGAGATAAGAGTCTCACAGACTTTTTAGTGCCCAGGCTGGTTTTGAACCTCAATCCTCAGATCTCAGCCTCCTGAGTAGCTAGGATTACTGGAGTGAGCCACTGCGCCCAGCTAAAACAGTTTATAGTTTATCGTGGCTTTCTACTTCATGTGCTTTATTGGAATGTATGTTGCCTTCTTAGTGTCCTTTCCAGAATGTGAGATGAGATATGAATGTCATAGATCTGATTTCTATTGCAGGTCCAGAAGCCTGCCAACCCCTGGGAATTCTACATTGGGACCCAGCTAATTGAGAGACTAAAGCCAACCATGGAACACACGTTTATCAAGTTCTATTCTGCCCACTTATTCCAGAATGGCAGCATATTAGTAGGCGACCTTTACAGCTGTGGTACATTATTAGTAAGTGTTTCATTTTCATGACATGGTCATGAGTTTGAAGTGCATGGCTGCTTTGTGCCTTGCACCTCTCTTTTGTGATTGGAACTTTTGGGGGACCAGAGGCAAAGCCCTTTTGACTTGAAATTTCATTTCTACATTCAACTCAGGATGTCATTTGCATTGTTTCTAGAATGCCATTAACCTCTATAAAAATACCCCTGAAAAAGTGATGCCCCAGGCTCTCGTCATCTCTTTCGCTGTCAAAATGCTCCACATGATTGAACAAGTTCACAGCTGTGAGATCATTCATGGAGATGTTAAGCCAGACAATTTCATCCTGGGAAACAGGCAAGTGTGCTATAACAGGCCTCCTCCACACTTCTCTAGCCACCTTTTGCCATTGGTGCTCATGTATCTTGGCCCTTATTTTAATTTTATCTAGATTTTTGGAACAGGATGACGATGATGATTTAGCTGCTGGCTTGGCACTTATTGACCTGGGTCAGAGTATAGATATGAGACTTTTTCCAAAAGGAACTACATTTACAGCCAAGTGTGAAACCTCTGGTTTTCAGTGTACAGAAATGCTCAGTAACAAGCCATGGAACTACCAGGTATGTGAGTAGTAAAACAAAAGCTTTGAGAACATGTTCCTCTGTGTCTCTCATCAGATATTTTCAGAATGAATTTGGGGTTCTACTTAGTTTAAACTGGTCTTAAGGAGACCAGATGAAGGAAAAGTCAAACTTATGGCTGACAGAACTACTCGTGAACAATACACCTTTCTCAAGTCTGTCATCAGAGAAAGGAAACAGATGCACTCTCAGAATCCAGCTTGATTGTAGATGAGAGCAGCTTGGTTTCCTTTTTGGCCAGGATTAACAGCCTACTAATTGAAGGCAGAATTGATCCAATGGTACCTACATCTTGTGTTCTCACAGGCAGGAAGGCTCACCTGACTATCATAGATGTCCTCCACCAAAAGACTGCTAGAAATGGATCGCTGGTATCCTAATGCAATGCTTCACAGTTCCCATCAGTGTTAGCCATCAAGTGAAGAGAATACAAACTAGGACAAATGACAAGTTAGAAGCTAGGTTAACAGATCTGCTACTCAGTTTCCAGAGCGTTAGAAATCTACTATGGCTTTTCAGGAGTCATAGTTAAAAGGGGCCAGGATGAGAGTCTGGTTTCTACTCTATTACTGACAGTGAGGCCTCCGGCTGCACACAGGCTAATCTAGCATCTATTCAGGCTTGGAGGGGGACAGACTTAGACCACGTTGGAGAGTTACAATTACAAACACATTTATAACCAGAGGCCCTGGAAACTCAGAAAGTAACCATCAGAATCCAGGGGAGGGAGTTGGGACTCCCAAGCTGAGGGATTAGACTGTTGTATTTGCCACATGAAACTGAGTAAAGGACTTGAGAAGAACACTAGGTCAAGAAGTACAGAGGTGTCTAAGGGGCTTCACTGGGAGGCAAGAGTGTTGTTCTCCCATGGAATCTTCAGGCAGGATCTAATCAGGCAATAAGGCATCTGAGTAACTTTCAGAGAATTCTTTAAAGTCCCCCCATGATTATATAACTTGGCACCCATATTAAAGTTACATCTTTATAGGCTCATGTGCTAATTACTATTGAGTGACAGGCACCTATGTTTTCTCCACAGATTGATTACTTTGGAGTGGCTGCAACAGTATACTGCATGCTCTTTGGCACTTACATGAGAGTGAAAAATGTAGGAGGTGTCTGGAAGCCTGATGGTCTTTTTAGAAGGTGAGGAATGGCATTAAGGTGACAATGAAGAGAATAAACATAGCAGAATGGTGGGTTCTAGGAGGAAAGGTAGCACCTGTGTCTTAGGTAGTATGCTGACATTAGACAGTAAAAGAGCACATGGTGCCACCACTCCTGTTTCCCCACATGTAAAAGTGGAACAGCCAAGGGCTGGGGCTAGAGCTCAGTTATCATGCAAAAGGCCCTGGGTTCCATCCACAGCACCACATAGGAAGGGCCAGAGGGATGGCCAGTGCTGCATGGCATCACTGAATTGCCAGCTGCCTGGTGGATGGTGCGGACTCCAGAGTTTCTCTGTGGGAGGGAGGGCTCCCCTAATGTCAGTGGGCCTCAGGGTTTTCTCACGTGTTTTCTTGTCTCAGTAAATGGGAATAATGCAGATCCTTCCTCAAATGTTTTTTATGAGAAGTAGAGGAAATGATGGGGATGCTTTGAAAATTATATAGTAGGAAGAAACCGCTTTCATTTATAGGACATTTGTGAGTGTTTGTAGCTAAAGTCCTTGTGTGACTTTAGTTCTCGAAGTTTGGTCTGATCTACAAAATTGCACGAAGGCTAATGATCTGTCTGGAGTTCATCCTCTCTGTGTGGGTGGCTCTCCAGAGTAGCACCTTGTAAATGCCCTACTGGTGCATGTTGGGTCTATGTGAGTTTCTAACTTCTTTGAGCTATAAAAACTTCTAAAGAAAAGTGCACTCATACAGCTGCTTGGAAGTTTACATGTTGGTACTCCTTTAAAAAAAGAAAACAAAAACAAAAAATTAGATTCTCCTCACTCTCTACCATCTTCCAAAACTGAAGAAGAAAAAGAAGTTGGTGATAATTTTATGAAATATCATATGCCTTACATAGATAGGATTCAATCTCTGTAGAAAGACTAAAACTACTTATGTTTAATCCTACATAATGAGTCATCAAGTAGAGCATTCATTCTTCCTGCATTCTTTCTCTTGCTCATATGGGAGGACCAGATGGTTGTGCAGAAGTCTCTGGCACCAGTGAAGGGAAAGCCTCCGCTCCACAGGCCCAGTGACCAGACTCTGGAGTCCAGTATCAGTGTGCTTCTTTTTCCCCAGAGGCTTCTCCCCAAGGCCTGAAGCTTTGCAGTGGCTGGAACTCAAAAGCCTGATCCCTCTCAGGGTAGTACAGCCTATCTGCTATCTGCCTGATCCTGGCCCACAGATAAGCTCTCACCACTTACATTATCACATGCTGACTCTTCTGTGCTATTCACAGCAAGCCAAAGGCTTTTCAGCCATGTTTTTCAAACAAGATGTGTGTGGAAATTTGGTTAGATCTTACATTTTTCTTGTTTATGATCCATTCAGTGCTTCCATCTTTGGATTACTGGGAACTCAGGGTATTGTGCTTGCCAGGCAGGCACTCTCTCTTATCATCCCCAGCCCCCTTTTTGCCTTAGGTATTTTTGAGATTGGTCTCACTTGATAGCTTTGAGTCTTCGACTTGGGCTTCCCCATGTCATTGCTGGGAATGACAGAGGCAGGCCATTGGTTGACATAGAGTCGCATAAACTTACTTCATTATGTCTGGTCCATCCTCAAGCACCACCCCTCAATCTCTGCTCCCAAGTAACTAAGATTATAGGTTGAGAACTGTACCATTCTCTATTTAAGTGAGAATTGCCCTCTTAACCATCCAAGCCCACAGGAGTCAGATATATGAGCATGTTGTGTGTTTGAAGGCTGTGTTTTATCCACTGTTGATGCTTTGTCTTTCTAGGCTTCCTCATCTGGAGATGTGGGAGGAGTTTTTCCACACCATGTTGAATGTACCAGACTGTGACCATCTCCCATCTTTGGATTTGTTAAGGCAGAAACTGATGAACCTGTTCCAACAGCACTATTCAAACAAGATCCGGACCCTGCGCAACAGGCTAATTGTGCTGCTCTTGGAATATAAGCGTTTGAGAAAGTGAAATGCAGAGGTGGAGACCCTCCGGAAGTGACTTTGTAAATACCGACCTCTCGCTTCAAACCTGATTATATTTTCACATTGATTATTTATGTGTTTTTTACAAATAAAATAGAGAAAATAAAATAGATCATGTGACTTACTTGTAACAAATGCGCCAACAAAATAGACACAGTGGGAGATTCCTGCAAGACAGCTGAATGATGGCTCTGTTCCAGTCATGTAGGCATTCATGACAGTGCATGTGAGCCTTCCCAAGAAAACACGTTACAAACACTAACCTTTTTAAGTCAAAATTGGGCCAACATGACTTTGTCCCTTCCAAACTTAAGGGTTTTTGTCCATGTAAAAATACACAAAACTTAAGACAAAGTTAAGATTTTATGTTTGTGTAAAAGGATATAGCTTAAGACAAAGTTAAGGTTTTATGTCTGTGTAAAAAAATAGTATTGGGGTTTTAAATTCAGGGCCTTCATATTGCTATACAGGTACACTGCTGCTTTTGTTGACTTTAAAGCTGGAAGGGCCCTTCAGCTGCACAGGCCTTTCTGAAAACATCTGAAGCCATCCATAACCCAGGAGTGTAAGGGGAATAACTTCCTTCTACAGTGTTCTCAGCCACCATGACCCACTTTTGTGAATCTCCAAAAACATTCTGTGTCTAGTTCCATATGTTGTTTTTTTACACAACTCATGAGTTATGGAAAGCGTAACTGCACCACCACCCTCCCAGTGTCAGCTTCCTGAGTGGCCAGGTTTGATGCCAGGTTTGAGCCACTAGCTGGCTACATTTAATTGAGATATATCTTTTTAATTATGGTATTTCTGGGAGCAAATTGTTGGGTCAAATGAGTACATTTCAAGTCTTGAGTCAGTTTCTGCAACTGTGCATGGGTGGTCATATCGGCATCTAGAAAGCCTTCATTCCCACCTCACTGGCAGCATGAGGCAGGCTCTTTGACCCTTGTCAATTTGTCAGCTAAAAACTCACATTGTTAGCTGAGCGTGATGGCTCATGCCTACTCAAGAAGCTGAGATCTGAGGATCATGGTTCAAGCCCGGCATTAAAAACTCCATGAGACTCTTAATCACCAGGAAACCAGAAGTGGTGCTGTGGCTCAAGGGGTAGGGCAATATCCTTGAGTTGAAGAGCTTAGGGACAGTGCCTAGGCCCAGAGTTCGAGTCCCATGACCGACCCCTCTCCCCCAATAAAAAAAAAAAAAATCATCTGTAAGTGAAAAGACAAAGATCTAGTTTGGTTTTTTTAACTACTAGTTTTGATGTTTATGACTAATGTTTTTTGAGGGGGAAGTTGTTTGTTTTTGGTGGGGTTGGTTTTGTGTGTGTGTGTGCCAGTTCTGGTTACACACTCAGGCAGGTAAGATAGTCCAGGTTCAGACCTCATCGGGTGAATAAGTCTATATTCATGCTTAAATGTTTAAACAGCCAAGTTTTCATAAGCAAGGCCAGGGCCAGAGGCATAGCTCCGTGGTAGAGAACCTGCCTAGCACATACAAAACTCTTGAATTCAAACTCCAGTGCCACCAAGAAGAGCCACATCTATGGAATTCTTTTTTCTTTCTGAAAACAGGCTGTTTTCAAAGGAAACGAAGAAAATAAGGGTGCTGCATCATCACACACCAATTCACAGATGGCAGCTTTGCCGGGCTGCATTCTTAGAAGTAGACACCTCTAGCCGATTACATCTCCTGTGTCCACAGCATCCCATCTGCTATTACTGGATCATGGCATCCAGTTAAAAATGCTGGGCGAGGTGGTTCATGCCTGTAATCCTAGCTATTCAGGAGGCTGAGATCTGAGGTTCACGGTTCAAAGCCAGCCCAGACACTAAAGAATGTGAGACTCTTATTTCCGATTAGCCACTAAAAAACCAGGAAGTGGGGCTCAGGCTCAAGGGGTAGGGTGGTAGCCTTGAGCTGAAGAGCTCAGGGACAACACCCAGGCCCAGAGTTCAAGCCCCATGACCCACAGGAAAAAAAAAAAACGCAACAATAACTTGTTATATACATGATATACAATTGCGAGTGATCCATTTAGTTTCAGAAGAATAGAAATTGATTATTGGAAAAGAAGGTATCAGATTGAGTAGGAAAATGAAAGATGGAAAGTAGTAAAGTGTGTGTGCACACGCACGCACCACACCTTACATTCAGGGCCTCTGCTTGTAAACCATACCTCTAGTCTAGCATTTAACTGGTTAATTGGAGATGGAGTCTGTTAGACTTTTCTACCTAATGTCCACTAGGTCTCAGGTTTCTGAGTAGCCAGGATTACAGGCATGGGTATCAATGCCCAGCTAAGAGTAACTTCTGACTTATGTCACAATTTTATATAAATGACAATTCACTATGTAGTAACTAAACCACAGAAATGGCCAATATATATCATCTTCAATTTTGAGTTGCAGTTCCACACACAGGGTATAACAACTTTACAAACGTCTAAAAGAAGTAGAGAGGGCCGGGAGTTTGGCCTAGTGGTAGAGTGCTTGCCTAGCATGCACAAAGACCCGGCTTCGATTCCTCGGTACCACATACATAGAAAAAAGCCGGAAGTGGTGCTGAGGCTCAAGTGGTAGAATGCTAAGCCTTGAGAAAGTCCAAGGACAGTGCTCAGGCCCTGAGCCCAAGCCCAGGACTGGCAAAAAAAAAAAAAAAGAAGTAGAGATCTAGAAGAATGGCAGAATTCCTCAGCCACATCAGAGGCCCAGCCAGGCCCCAGTTCCTGACAGTCCTCTTAGCAGTGGGATGTTATTGCTGTGGATCCCACTGCTGGATGATATTTTAAAGTGAGAATTGCAACTTGAGATGAGGCAGGCACTGCTCATGCGCAGGCAATAGCATTACACCATCCTGTCTTCCCGCTGTCTTCACAGACTTGGGCAGGAGCCACAACTGTCCCAAATCTATGGGTGAGGAAATGGACCCAGGGAAGCTCCATAATGTGGCCAGTGAGGAAGTGGGGTGTGACACCAACAGGCTGCTTCTAGATTCTATGCCTGGAGGCATTTGGCTTGCTCTGGCTCTCGGAAGCCTGCCTCAATTGTCATCCTGACAAATGACACCTGGCTTGGCTCCCACTGCAATCAGAGACTTTGGTCATGGAAACAGACTCCTGCTGATTCTCCTGATGAAGGCAGGGCCTGTGACAAAGCACAAGAAGAGTAGTTGAAGACTCTGGAGACTTCAGAGAGCTGCAAAATCCATTCCTACCAAATCCACAGAGATAGAAGGTAGAATGGTGGTTGCCAGGATCCTGGACAGGGAATGAAGTTGTATGTGACAGTGTGAGTGTGTATCATTTAGGTGAGTGTATCCCAAAGACTCTAGTGTTGAAGGCTTAGCTACAGGCCTGTGAAGCTGTCACCAGATGCAGGTGAGGACTCTTCACTTAGGGTCCTTGACTTTGATCACAGAATAGGAATTTATGGACAAGCCATAATGGAAAATCAAGGAGGGAGGGAGGAAGAAAGGAAGGAAGAGAAGGAGGAAGGGAGAGAGGGAAGAAAAAAACGTTGCAGAACTTTATTAAGTAAGCAGGCAGGCAAGCAGACACTCAGAGGCATACTGTAATAGACTGCTCTCAAAGGGAGAGACACGGGTCTTAAGGCAGGGGGATCTGACTTAAAGTTATATGGATAGGTGGTTTTTGCTCTCAATTACTCTTGGTGGTGTTATACTTTCTAAGTCCCTGGCTCTTGTTTGACATTATTGTTGGTTATGTTTGGGGTCCACCCTTTAATTTGTGGGAAGGGAAGCATTTCTCTCAGGAAGGGATGCATCCTGCCACCAAATAGATGTTAGCTCTCGAGGTGAGGTATGCCTCTCTCAGGAAGGATTGCATTAGGCTGATCAGATGCTAATTCTTTTTTTTTTTTTTTTTTTGCCAGTCTTGGGTTTGGGCTCAGGGCCTGAGCACTGTCTTTGGACTTTCTCAAGGCTAGCACTCTATCACTTGAGCCTCAGCACCACTTCCAACTTTTTTCTACGTATGTGGTACTGAGGAATCGAACCCGGGTATTCGTGCATGCTAGGCAAGCACTCTACCACTAGGCCAACTCCCGGCCCAGATGCTAATTCTTGAGGTAAGGTTCTTCAACATGTTTCTAAGCTGCTTTCATCAGGCCCTATTTTCCTTCATTTCTCCTACCTCACTTTCCTCTAAAATGACTTTGGTCCCTTATGTTTAAGGGATGTAGATAGGTGAATATTTGCTTTAAGCTTAAGTTTTATGTTTTTTAATTCCTGGCAGCTGTTTAATATTACTCACTTTCCCTAGTCTATCCTGCCTCAATGCTATTGGGAGGGGTTGGTGGCTTTAGGAGGTAGACTCTAAAGGAAGGAAGTTAGGCCATTGGGCACATGGTCTTGAGGGGATATCGGGACCTTGGTTTCTGCCCCCATCTCTTGTTTCCATCGCAGGTGAGCAGCTTGTTCATCCATGCACGCCATCACACTGTGCTGATTTGTCACAAGCCAGAGAATCAGTGCCAAGTTAACATTGGGTCAAAATAAACTTTTTAATACGTTGTCTCGGGTATTTTGTTACAGTGACAGAAATCTGACTATAAGAGTAATATCACTATTGCACTCCAACTTCAAAATGACCAAGATGGTCAATTCCATGTTATCTGTGCTTCAACAAAAAATTTTCTCAGATAAATAAACCTCACTTAAGTTCTTAAAGGAGCATGTCACTAGTCTTAATTTGCAGCTAGGAAAAGTGTTCTTACAGAGTGACTTACTCAAAATTGTGCTGTAATGGTAACTACATTTTAAATTAAAGATGCTCTGAGAATGGGCCGGGAGTTTAGCCTAGTGGTAGAGTGCTTGCCTAGCATGCACAAAGACCCAGGTTTGATTCCTCGTTACCACATACATAGGAAAAAAGCTGGAACTGATGCTGAGGCTCAAATGGTTGAGCTCTTACCTTGAGAAAGTCCAAGGACAGTACTCAGGCTCTGAGCTCAAGCCCAGGACTGGCAAAAAAAAAAAAAAAAAGCTCTGTGACATTTATATTTTCACATTCATATTTTGAATAAGCACCACATTAAAAAACTACAAATTACTCATAGTTCATTTGTTTGACACAGTATTAGTTTAATGGAATAGCAAAAATTCATATAAAAATAAATGAAAAGCTTTTATATACCCACTGGAGAAAGGTCCCATTCAGATAAGGACAGATCAGGCACTGTTTTTGTATGTCTATTTTCTTGTATTTACTTTCATGATCAGACCCATGAGTGGCCCCAGGCAGGACACACTAAGGACAACTCCACACACCACTCGGCCAACCTCTCAGAACAAGTGAAGCCAATTCATCGGCTTATCCACATATCAAGCAAGCTGGCTGGGCAGCTCATCACCAGCTGGCGTATGGGAAAATGGATGTGGCTCAAGTTCCAGCTGTGAATCCCCGCAAGCCTCCCATCATGCACTGTTTTCAAAGTTAGGATTCCTGGGATATATGTCTCTGGGTGAGAAACTCAGAATCTCATTTAGGGATGGGCCTTCATCATCAGGAGCAATTTCAGACTCAAACATCCGCTGTAGCAAGGCATCCACAGTTCTGTACTCTAGGAGAAGGGAGAAAGACATGTAAAAGCTGCCTGGTAGCAAGACTCTCCTCAAAAGCATGGCCCTGGGTTGAAGACGAAACACCAAGAATTGGGATCGAATCCTGTCTGAGAAGAAGGCTACAATAACATGGAAGCATTACTCATCTGTGCCAATGAGATCATGTAGAATCTCCTGCCACTGACACCCAGGAGGCCAAGAAAGCCCTAATCACCATGGAAGGGAGGGAGAGAGAGAGGGAGAGAGGGAGGGAGGATAGCCAGTCTCTATGGCTGCATATCCACTCTCAGTCTCAGCTCATCTGAGTATCTGGGCCAAAGCCTTAGCTGAAATCAAGCTGGTTGGGGGGAGGGGGCATGAGAGGGGGAGGATTACTCAGCCAATCATTAAGTCGTTAAAGATTTGAGAAGGAGCTAGGCACCGGTGGCTCACACGGGTAATCCTTGCAACTCAGGAAGATCTGAGGATCATGGTTCAAAACCAGCCCAAGCTTGAAAGTCCATGACACGCTTAGCTCCAGTTAACCACCAGACAACCAGAAGGGACACTGCGGCTCAAAGTAGTAGAATGCTAGCCTTAACCTGAAAAGCTCAGGGACTGAACTCAGGCCCAGAGGTCAAGCCCCACGACAGACAAGACAAAAAAAAAAAAAAAATGACTGGAGAAGGTCCATTGTTGGACCCTCAAAGATCATTTCGAAACTGACTTGCAGGGTCAGGAGTGTGGCCTAGTGTTAGAGTGCATGAAGCCCTGGGTTCGATTCCTTGATACCACATACACAAAAAAAGCTGGAAGTGCTGCTGTGGCTCCAGTGGTAGAGTTCTAGCCTTGAGAAAGCCCAAGGACAGTACTCAGGCCCTGAGTTCAAGCTCTAGGACTAGCACAAGCCAAAAACCATGGAGCTGTGTGTCTGCAAGTACACAAATTGGGACCAAAATAGTCTCTGAGCTATGAAGGAACAGAGACTGAGGAAAGCAGAGGAGGAGCAGCACGGAGCAGAGCAGCCAGCCCTCTTGGGGAGTCCTGGTCTCTCAGCTGAGAAGCATCCAGTGTGGTGGCTGGGCGGGAGGGAGGAAAGGCTAAGACTCGAAGCACAGCACATTCAAGTCTTCACCACTGACCAATGGGAAGACACTGAAGGCCTGCATTGTCTCCATTCTGACTACATTCATATCTGCATCTCACTGGCTGCCAGGAGCAGGGAGATTGAAGAAAGGTCAGGGCTAGGGTGGCACTGAGTGGCAGCTTACTTTTTGACGCAATTCTGCAGTATAGTCCTTTCAAGGCCTGCCTTCTGCTGTCTCCATCGCCTCCACTGAGGCTGCAGTCATTGGCGTCCACACTGTTGGTGAGCGTTCCATCTGGCGTGTCATCTCTCCAAGGAGAAAGAGAGGCCATGATCAGGCAATCAGGGCGCTGGCCAGGGGCCCTCATCCCCCAGTCCCAAGTGCTCACGGTCTGGAGGCCTCCAGGGCACAAGCTACATCCTGAGAAGCCTGGAGCAGGCTGGATGCATGGGGCAGGGCCAGGTTAAACAGAGCTTCCTGAGCTGAAGGCTGAGTCATCAAGGGAAGCAGGCTACTCACTCTTGGATTCCCACTCCAAGCTCTTGAATCTTCTTCTCGATGGCCGTCTCTATCTCACTTTTCTCTAATGAATATGCCACAAAGAAGGCCTCCAAGATGAATGCTATGAAAATACTGAGACAATACACAGACAAGCCTTATTGTGACAAGGGGGAAACTCATACTGAGTAATCACCCCAAGAATGGAGACCTCTGGTTCTAAGATGGATCTGACTACTAGAACGCCTATGGGGAGAAAATCACAGTCATCACAGGACGCGAATCCAGATGGCACAGGAACCAAGCAGTTGGAGTCAAAAGTTATAGCTGAGGGATAAGATACCGCTGACCCTCGCAAATACTCAGCTCTAACACAGCAAAGGGAAGGACAGACCAGAACGAATGAAGAGAAATCTACCAGGGGTGCATTCTCATCTTATTGCAATCACCAGGACATTCTCAACCCAGAAGACAATCACAGGGCAAGATTCCATTGCTCCAAGATCCCCTGGGGGCCATTCTACCCATGGAAGCACTAATAACCAGAGCAGGAAACACTGACTCATCCCAGCAAATAGATGAACTTAGGCAGAGGCTGGACCACTAGGGGAATGATTGAGCTTGAGGGAAGGGAGGCCAGCCAGGATCTCAGATTCCCTTGGACTCTAACCATTTGCGAAGCTCTGGCATGTACTGCTTTGAAGAACACACATGGAAACAGAAGTGAGCCTCTCCTTCGTGTGGCTTTGTCTTTAGTAGATGGAACCAGGGAGAACAGAAGTATCCCCAGTTAGACATTCTGAAGAAGACAACCCCAAATATCCAAGATGGCGGAAAGACACTCACTTAACGATGAGAATGACGACCACAATGTGGAACAAGACGAAATACAGTTTGGCAGCCTGGTGAGTCACGAGGGCAAAGCCACTGGCCAGGAGTGGGAGGGCTAAGGATCCAGACCTCCAAGAAAAGCTCAAAGATACCAAGGCGCAATCATCCTCCTGGAAGGTTCTTTTGGCAAGCCCCACCCACCCAGTCAGCAGACAGCCCCCCAGTGGACACACCGCCCCAGAAAGGATATCATGCCACTGGTTGACCACCGTGAGCTCCATCAGCAAGATGAAAGAGGAGGCTAGATCATTGAAGTTGTTCCTGCAGTACCGGTCTTGGGCAAATGCTGAGCCCTTGAGGGCTGGGTTTCCACACACCAAGGCATCAGGAGTAGTGAAATTTGGGTCCAAGAATCGAACTTTGCCATGGAACACTTCCATTCCAATGACAGCAAACACATAGTAGACCACCTAGAATGGGAAGCATCTGGTCACCGGGGCTCCAAAAGCTGCAGAAGCACAAGGCAAGCAGCGTGCGGGAGAGGTACACACAGCAGCTCTACAAAGGGCTGCAGGTGTATTCCCAGGGTGGCAGCCATGCTCATCCAGTCTGCCAGAGAAGCCTGAGCAATTGTGGAAGGGCAGAAGGTATGGCCAGCTGGACAGATAATCACCTCGCCAGCCTCATTTACCAAGTCACTGGTGAACTGCTAGCCATTCCCCTACTTACTCCTCTAGAGAAAAAACAGTGATAAAGTTGGGTCTTTACCTTGTTCTTTATACCAAGATAAAACTCAGAGGTATCCAAGTGTGTAACATCAAAATATAAAGGCACAGGGCAGGGAAGAGGAGGGGAGAGGGGATGATGGAGCTGAAGTTAAAAGATCACCAAATCTTACTATATAATAAACTCAAAATTCATGTCAAAAAATAAAAAGCAAAAATAAAAAACAAAGTGATAGATAAGGGACAAAAAAACATTGCTCTTTATACAACTTATTGTCAGGCTAAAGATTCCTGCAAATCATAGCAGAAATAAAATAGTTCAGGTACCAGGATCCTAGCTACTCAGGAGACTGAAATCTGAGAATTGTGGTTCAAAGTCAGCCTGCAAAGACAGATCTCAAAAGAGAAATGTACACATTACCTGAATTGCGAGTTGTAAAATGGCAATCCCTCTGCACAACAATAATAATAAAATTATATTTGTTTAGTTAAAAGCTAGGCTGGAAATGTGGTTTGAGTGGTAGAGCATTAGTCAAGTCAAACAAGTGGGAACCCGGCTGGGAGTTTGGCCTAGTGGTTAAAGTGCTTGCCTAGCATGCATGAAGACCCGGGTTCGATTCCTTGGTACCACATTCATAGAAAAAAGCTGGAAGTGGTGCTGAGGCTCAAGTGGTAGAGCTCTAGCCTTGAGAAAGTCCAAGGAGAGGGTTCATGCCCTGAGCTCAAGCCCAGGACTGGCAAAAAAAAAAAAAAAAAAAAGAAACAAGTGCTTATGGACCAGGAGTATGGCTTAGTGGTAGAGTGCTTGCCTAGCATTCATGAAGCCCTTGGTTCGATTCCTCAGTACCACATAAACAGAAAAAGCCAAAAAGTGGTGCTGTAGCTCAGGTGGTAGCACGTTAGCTTTGAGAAAGCTCAAGGATAGTGCCCAGGCTCTGAGTTCAAGCCCCAGAACTGGCAAAAAAAAATGCCTTATGAGAGTTGCTAGAAATGAGTATCTCCTTTCCATGGAATAGCAAATGAGAGCAGGTACTTACAAACACAAGTCCTCCAAACGTCAGCATGGTGGGGCCAATGTTAATTAGCGTGGTCACTATCACCCGGAACCTAGGCAAAAACAAAATGATGACAGGAGGTGAAGGGGATTGTGGGAGGCAAAACTGACCCCTCACAAGCACTCGTGGCTCCACTGCCCCTCCCCAGTTCTCTCTCTGTCCTTTAAAATTACTAATAGTTCTGGCTTTCTTGGCTTTGTCACCCTCTAGGAATAAGGGAAGTTAACTAATTTTCTTCCATGCAAGGTGAGGCACGTTTGACAAAAGGGAGTTACAGAACTTTTCTCCTGCAAGCACAGGTGCGTGAGCACACTGAAAAGCTTTGAGGCTCTAGTTGCTTTCCTCTCCTCCCCTCCCCTTTTCCTCCTTAATCTAGCCTGATTAAGGCTGCCCTGGAGGTCTCTGTCTATAATGGAATACTTTCCAGACCAGCAGGCCTGAGGCAGGCCTTGAGGGGTATACATCAGTATACATCAGTATACCCCCCAGTTAAGAAGTAAGCCTGGGCCAAAAAAAAAAAAGATTAGCATGGGAGATCACAGCTGTAATGCCAGCTACAAGGTGGTTTGTTTCTGAAGCAGGTTCCAAGCAAAAAGCATGAGACCCTATCTGAAAAATAAAGCAAAAAAAAAAAAAAGAGCTGGGGTATGACTCAGCTAGTAAAGTACCTGCCTTGCAAGTACAAATCATAGCATACCCTCTTACCCCCCACCCCCTCTCCCCCCCCACCCCCCCACCAAAAAAAAAAAAGCAAAGTAAAGCTAGAGTTTATCCAGGCTTTTGAGTCACACTCTTTGGTTTGTGTCTTGGTTCCTCTCGGGGAAATGACAACCTCTCTGAGCCTCACCAATAAACTAGGCCTAAGAAAAATCCTTTCGTCAAGGGCTATTAACAAGGAAAGGGGTAGTGCCCTCAAGTTAAAGTAGCTGCCATGGGAACCCAGAACCCAGTCACTACAGTGACCACATGCCCCCCCCCCACCTCCAGCTGACCTTGGAGTGACCTTCACCCAGCCTCACTGGTTCCCTCCTTCCCCACTCCCCACCCCCCACTGCCCAGGGATGCTCAGGGATGCCCAGGTCCTCCAGGTGCTGGGTGGATGGCTGGTAGATTTGCAGTTGTGATTAGGGTTGCTTCCCACTGGGAAGCTGGAGAGCCAGCTTGGTGGGTACCTCTGAATGCTAACGATCACCCTCAAGAGACGCAGTATCCTCAATATTAGGATCATGTCCAGGATCTGCTGACTGTGGTATTTTCTTGCTGGAGAAGAAACAGTGCTTTACTATTGTAATTCTCACCCATGTGCCCACCGAGCCTCCAGATGCCCCTCCAGGTCAGTGACGTCAGAGGCTCTGTGGGGCCCTGGTGACCCAGGATTCATCCTGAGACACGCCTGCCAAACAACACTGGGTGACTGTGGAAGTGGAGCGCCCCTGCCCCTGCGCCCCACAGTGAAAGACCCATGGAGGAATTAGAGACTTCAGCTAGAAGAGAAGGCCAGAAGCTGCACTGTATTCAATAATCCCTCCCACCTGCTGGGGACAGGAAGGGGTGTGTATGTGGGGGGTATGTGTGGGCACAGTCTGAGGAGAGTAGAGAAGAGAGTGGTGGACAGGGAGAGTTTAGGGTTCTTTTCCTTCCTTCCTTCCTTTCTTCCTTCCTTCCTTCCTTCCTTCCTTCCTTCCTTCCTTCCTTTCTTCCTTCCTTCCTTCCTTCCCTCCCTCCTTCCTCTCTCTCTCCCTCCCTCCTTCTTTGCTTCCTTCCTTTCTGTCATACTGGGACTTGAATCCAGAGCCTGTGGACACTGTGTCTCCACCTTTTTTACTCAAAGCTAATACTCTAGGGCCGGGAGTTTGGCCTAGTGGTTAAAGTGCTTGCCTAGCATGCATGAAGACCCGGGTTCGATTCCTCGGTACCACATACATAGAAAAAAGTCGGAAGTGGTGCTGAGGCTCAAGTGGTAGAGCTCTAGCCTTCAGAAAGTCCAAGGACAGTGCTCAGGCCCTGAGCTCAAGCCCAGGACTGGCAAAAAAAAAAAAAAAAAAAAAAAAAAGCTAATACTCTATCACTTCAGCCACAGCCCCACCTCTGGCTTTTTGGTAGGTAGTTGGAGAAATGAGTCTCATGGGCTTTCCTGCTCCAGGCTGGCTTCAAACTGTGATCCTCAGACCTCAGTCTCCTGAGTAGCCAGGATTACAGATGTGAGCCACCAGCAGGCAAATGCAAGGGTCTTGCCATGGTTGGAACCCTGGAGGGAGGGAGGCCCAGGCTGCAAAGAGTAGATCGAGTCCTGAGACTGAGGTCCACATGCACATCTGTGCATGTGCACGCACATGCATGCGTTTTGCTCAGGATGGAACCCAGGAACCCATGCATGCTAGGAAGGTCCCCTCCATGGAGCTGTACTCCCAATCCTTTGGAATTTGTTCAATCAAACTCGCCCAAATGCTCAACAAAGAAGACTATGGGCCCCGCCCGGCAGGTGGTGGAGCTGAGGACTGCTGGCACTGACCTGAGTGAAGGGTGGCATTAGCCACCAAGGCCAGTAGGGCTGCAATAATGATCAGCGTGTCGAACCTAACAAAAAGAGCAGAGGTGGTAAGAGCAAAGGGAAATGCCTGCATCAGGCTAGGGGGATGACAGGCTCAGAACACCTTCGAATCCAGTTCCTTAATCAAAGCAGTGACCCAACGACCTTGGCTACTACAAAGACTCATACAAAGGAATTCTAGCAGTCAGCTCACTCACACCACTCTAGCTGTCTTCCACAATAAAAAATATAGACGTACGTGTTTATATATGTACACATACACGTATACATACGTGTCTATGTGTATATATGTATATGTCATATAGGTGTACATGTCTATATGTAAATATATCTATATATACATATATGTTCTGATACTAGGGCTTGAGGTTTCCTTCAGCTTTAGTCACATAGCTCTACCACTTGAGCCACACCTCCGGCTGTCATTTTGCTGGGTAATTGAAGTCCATAATACACTCTTCCTGAGTGCTAATTTTATGAAATTCATTGTCACTTTCAATTGAAGAAGTTCACTGTGCCCTGACTTTTCTCTCTGACAATGATGTAAAGAACCAGCAAACACTGAGCAATACTGACCAATCAGTTCCCTTTCAGCTACACTGTCTTCCTAGCAAGGTTCCTGTCTTAGAGCAGTGACCACCAAGATCCAACTCTGATGATCTGTCCCCTTCTTAAGTGGGGTCAGTAATGTGAATATTTGTGTCCCATAGGGCCTTATTCCCACAATGCACTAGCCACCGCAGTAGAAGATGCCCACAGGGAGACACCAGGCCGAGACAGGGAAAGGCCATGTCAACAGTGCCCAGGGTCCAGCTTCGCAGGCTAACCCCAGAGTGGATGGATGGAGCTGGGAGGCGCTGTCTCCTCACGGATCACACTCAAAGACAGTGTTATCAAGAAACATGTTTGGTCAGAACTCCTAAAATTCTTGTCATTGTGGTGCTAACTCTGGGTGGCCACTCTCAGAACTGAATCCAGTTGCAAGATAACCCAATTGTAATTTCAGAGTATTAACAACTGTTGGTGGTAAAGCTGAAACCTACACATTTGGTGTCACAAGTGTTGTTAGAAATGTCCTAAGAATCCCGATGGCATGGTGTAGGCCCTGTACAAGTAACACCAGGCCCTTTCGTTAGTACAATAAGTAGCCAGCCTCCACCCCTTTACCTTGAAATGGCCCTTCTCTGGGGCAGCTGACCTCCAGGCCTGGGAAGCTACAGACACCCCTTATCTGCCATTTGGACAGTATCCATAAATCCCAGCCAGCCCTGATAAAGCCCCTCAGTTCACCCTAGAGTCTCCACCTCCGCTCTGCCTTCTAAACCCTACAGGTTATATAGGTCACACCGGACAATAGCTGGTGCTTCTTCTCACATGTGCCTTTGTGAGGAGTCCGCTGGTCCCAACCCACCCCCCATTCAACTTCCTCCTTTGTTCCCTGGACCTGGGTGTCTGCATTTTATCTAACAAATCCTCTCTAACTCCACATTGTGGCCCAGTGTTCCAATTTTAGCTGCAGGCAGTCTGAACTGACATCATGACTAATGGCTTTCCTGAACCAGATGTCCCTTCCCTGGAGATCTCAGAATGTCATGTGTCAAAACTTAAGAGCTGGAGCATGTAGACCTTCAGCCACAAGCCTTGATGATGCCAGCAAGCCCCCCTGTACCCCCACAGAGAGCCCTCTCCTCCCCAGGACTCTCACACTTACCAGTTCCAAAACTGCTTCCTTCCGAAATAGGCCCTGGGCTCATACGTGTACAGCTTCAGGAGAATCTCAAACACATAGAGAGAAAGGAAGAGCCATTCTGTGTAGGAAATGATGGGGTTTTTCTCATCCAGAGCGATGAATATGGCATTGATTAAGATGATGACGTCATAAACCCAGATAAAAATCCTGGCACAAGAGGAAGAAAGAGATCTTGTCACCCCATTTCATTGAAAGGAAACTGAGTCTCACTGAGGTCAAGCTACTTCATTTCCGTGCAACACGGTAAATGTAGAATCTCCTCAAAATACACACACACACACACACACACACACACACACCCATGTGCACATGCCACATGCATACATGATTTATCTATGGAAGGTTCCAGAATGACTGGATCCTGCAAAGCCTTGTGTATCACTTCTCTCTGAAAGAAAATGAAGACAGAGGGACAAAGGGAGAGCTGTGGTCTGCCCAAAGTCCCCTTTTTGGGGACAACCCAGACAGAATGAAGATAGAGAGAATGTTCAGGGTTCAGTACAACTTGGTGCCCAGAAAATTCACATCTAAGAAAGCTTCTAGAAACATCTTCAATTTTGACACATACCACCAGCCTTCTTAGGGGACTGGTTTGTCATCTTTCTCACTGCCAAGTGAGAGCAAAATATGACAAGTGGGCTTTGACTCAACTTCGCATTTGTAGAGCAGGCTACTCTAGCCCAGAACGCCACACCACAAGCTCAGTTATGGAGGCAGAGGAAAAGCCACCCCAGGATTCCCTGTGGCAACCCCCCCCCAGGGACCAGCACTCAGTGTCCCCAACATGACACACCAGATGTTCAGTACTAGGATAAACAGGACAAAGCCTCCATTGTAAAGGCTTGATAACTACCAGGCCCAGGCAGCTAAATGGAACTATACAAGAGATTTCTCAAAGAAAACAAGGTCACTTTGAATGAGCCTCTGCTCAGAGGGGCACTGCAGGATACACAGATAGAATTAAGAGCTCCCATTGCAATAAATGGCTGTTTACACGTGTAAAATTAACAGTCACTCAGCAATGCTTTTTCACCTGGCCCTATCACTCCTGGACTCAATGAGCATGGTAGTGCACCATTGTAACCCCAACATTCAGTAGGATTACAAGTTAAGGACCCACCTGTGCCCCACAGCTAGCCCCAGTCTCCAAAAAAAAAAAAGAAAGAAAGAGGGCTGGGAGTTCGGCCTAGTGGTAGAGTGTTTGCCTAGCATGCACGAAGACCCGGGTTCGATTCCTTGGTACCACATACTTAGTAAAAGCCGGAAGTAGTACTAAAGCTCTAGTGGTGGAGCTCTGGCCTTGAGAAAAATCCAAGGACAATGCTCAGGCCTTAATGCTCAGGCCCAGGACTGGCAAAAAAAAAAAAAAAGAAAAGAAAAGAAAGAAAGCAGAATCAAAGCATCAGATACCTATTTTTACTCTAATGGGTTTGCAATTTCTTGAATTCAGAGTACAGCTACTGGCTCAAAGAACAAAGTTAGTCTGTGGTCTTTGAGTTCCTGAAGAGACCCCTCTCTAGATTTCCCTTTTAAATAGAGGGACCCCTTGAGACCTCTCTTCCATCCCCTATAGCATTTTCCATCTTCATGACAAAGGAGTATTTGACTCAAGCTGGGGGCTGTAAATTCCCTGATAAGAGACCTCAGATTATGAGAACAGCTTAACTAGGTGGAGTTACCAGAGTTCCTCCCGCCCTACTGCTTTCGCCTGCCAGGAAACTTCTTCCCCCTTTCCTTTGTCGGCAGAGCAGTGCGCCAGAAGCCCGCAGAGATGCTAGGTCAGCTCAAACAGCAAAGGTGTCAGTGGTTGCCCCAGCCGTCACTCAAGTATGCTGAGATTCCATTGG
Source organism: Megascapheus bottae (assembly GCF_031878675.1). Classification (NCBI taxonomy): domain Eukaryota; kingdom Metazoa; phylum Chordata; class Mammalia; order Rodentia; family Geomyidae; genus Megascapheus; species Megascapheus bottae. The sequence goes on from NC_143515.1 coordinate 8,983,135, forward strand.
CCACCTGTGTATGGCCAAGCCAACCACATGGCTGGTGGCCTATAAAAGTAGCCTGTAAGATTAAGGCGGGGTCGCTCTCTCACTCACATCTTAGACACGGCTCTGGGCGGTCAGTATGATTCTCGATGCCAGGCGCGGAATAAAACTGTTTCACTTCTGCTTTGCTGTCAGACTCATTCCTTTGAACACGGACCCTAATATTGGAGGACTGGACCCTAACACTCTTTAAGAAATATCACAGAGGGCCGGGAGTTTGGCCTAGTGGTAGAGTGCTTGCCTAGCATGCATGAAGACCTGGGTTCAATTCCTCAGTACCACATACGTAGAAAAAAAAGCCAGAAATGATGCTGTGGCTCAAGTGGTAGAGCTCTAGCCTTGAGAAAGTCCAAGGACAGTGCTCAGGCCCTGAGCTCAGGCCTGGGGGAAAAATATGTATTACAGAACATCTAGAAGCCTGTTCTCTAGGCCGAGGTCAGGCATAATGAGTTAGGACCCTTTCTACCCCTCCCAAGAAATGAAAGGCAGTGAGCAGGGTGTGGATTCCAAGCTTGAGTGACGAAGCACATTCAGTCCAGATGGAGTGAAGACGCTTCTATTTATAAAGCAACTTGAGAGAACTCTGGCCCCGTCTCACTTGCCTGTGTTGAACCATCCTCTGGACCAGGAGACTGGCAGATGACTGGTACAGCCTCGGCAGCCAGGCCTCCAGCGGATGTCTTTTGATGTTGACTGTGACCACCTGGATGTTGAGAAGATCAGCCAAGCGGAGAAAGTTTGTTTTGTCTGCAAACAAAAAGATGACCTACACTTCAGGCTATGACATTTTAGTCCCAAGAGGGAAGTCAAGTGAGCCCAGATGCTGAGCTCTGCACTCTGCAGAGTGCAACCTGAACCCCAAAGACCAAAGAAGTCATTGGGAGGCAGACCTAGCCTGAGATCCCCCAGAACTTCTACCTGTCCTTACTCAAACCCTCAACCAACTCACAGTACCAGAAGGAACCTATGGCTTATCCAGGGAGCTCATTCATTGCTCAGGTCGAAGTACCAGGTATTTTCCTCACCTCTGTGGACCCACCATCTGATAAGCCAATGTTCCCTAGACCCTGTGAACGCCCAGGTCCAGCAGTCCATTCTCACCACTCCAGTACTTCTTGTGAGGCCTAAATTAATTTCGAAGTTTGATGAACTTCAGGAAAAAGTTATTCTTAAGCAGCCTCCATTTTGTAAAGTTCTGAGAAATCCCCAACTGTCTCTTCTCAGGAAAACTGTAGGATGCTCCATCAGCTATTTACTCAGAGAGCTAGCAAGGACACCTAAAACTAAACTTCTGTGGGTAAAGAATAACATGAGGCTGTAAGAATGAAAACGAAAACTTGTTTATTCTGTACTATAAAAGCTGTGCTAATTCTGCACTCAGGGCCTCTAAGCGTCACTGGTTTCTAAGGCGTGGAGGACCAAGCTCGAGCTTGCTAATAAATGGCTCTTTGTTGCTTGCATTGGTCGTGGTCTCTGGTGGTCTTTCAGGGGGATCTTGAACATTGGGCATAACATTTGGTGCACTGGCCAGGAATCCCCTTGCAAGCCCACTCAGACACCTGATCATTGAGCCAAAAGGGAACAGCCAGTAGTAGGGACAATTGTCATTATTTCTGGTTTGGCACCTTTGGTTTGGGTTTGGGTTGTGTGTCCGCCTGCAGGCTGGGTTACTGGGTTGGTTGGCAAGAAGTCCTGGCGGATGCTCTATAAGACAGCCAACAGGGCCAGTGGGAGCTGTCCCCTGCGCCCCACTGGGGGACTATCTTAAGGACGGATGCATTGTGACTGCCTCTTGTGGTCTGATAGTCCCTCCCACTTGGAGGGACATGGAATGCCCTCGGGTTGACAGTTTGGGCATGCATGCGATCTGTCTGTTTAAGTGTTTTGTCTTGTTGTGTGATTGTCTAGAGTCATGTTAACTATTTTAAATTGTAGAAAAAAAACTAACAGCTAAATTCTGGAGATGGTAGGCTTACAACAGACAGATTCTCTCCAGAGTGACCTGGGAGAGTAGCAAAGGGAAGGGCACAGAATTTGAGTGTGAAAATTAGAAAAAGTAAATTAGCTTATAATTTGCAGTGAGAGGAATGGCGCTCCTTTGAAGTCAGAGCTGAGGGAACCTTTGATCTCCCCTTTGGTTAAAACACTTTCTGCCCCCCAGTTTTTGTCTTAGCCATCCGCACTGCTGCAGCGCTTCTTTATTCTTTCAGTATGTATATCATGTGCCTAATTGACTTTATTTCAGCAGCCCGGACGTTTGCTTTGTTTGTCTTGCATATAAATCTTTACAAGATAAACTTGTTACTTTTTGCTCTGCAGAATGACCCACATTTGGAGTCGGATGGCCTTGGCCAGCCAGCTGCCAGAGAATAGAAGTCTCCACAGGGGAGGTGCCCCCTGAGAGTTTTCAGGGCCCTGAGGTCTCTTCCTCACTCTGACTGCTGCCGGCATGCCATCAAAATTTGGGGTTACTAAAGGTCTCTGCTTCTCTGTCTTGTTTTGTTAGATGTTTTTTGTCTTGTCCAATTTTGTTTTCGAAATTGGTACCAGTCCTAACTATGGATTCTTTTTTTTTTTTTTATGGCTTTGTCACTAAGCATTTGAACATTCCAGGGGAATAAAAGCTGCAGCCCCACTGGGGTAGGTCTCGAGCCTGGTATGGCTTCTCCCACTCAGCTGCCATTGAGGCAGGCGAGGCAGCTGCAGGCCTAGTCTAGCTTCCTTTTTCCTAACAACCTGGCTGAAGTGACAATCTGGAGACAATTGGTGGCCCTTACATAGGCATCAGTCTTCGTTCCCCCAGGTTTGAATTTGGTCCTGTAAACTGATGTGTGAGTTGACCTAGTCAAAATTGGGAAAATGTCTAAAGTCTTGCTCTGGGTGGGCTAACTTTGGTGCTGGAAGACTCCCCACCAAATAATCATTTCAACTAAGTTGCCTTGTAAAAAGCTTTGTTTTGAACCTGGTTCTCACCTGCAAGAGTAAAAGTGGCAAAACACTCTTGACACTAAAGCTTCCAGAAAATGAAGGACCGACATTAATTTTGCACCCTTAAGATCTTTCAGTATGAATGTGTGTGTGAATGGGTGTGAGTGAACATGTTCAAGGTTAAGTCGTCAGCATGCTGTGTAAAACAATGGATGAATTTATACTTGAAACACAAAGGCAATTGGGTAAATCTAAGTCTAAACTTCGAGAAAATTATCAGATTTGAATGTTTCCAATGTCTCAAAGGATTATTGTATTGTTTTAAAGAGAAACTGGTTAAAAGGATTTTTCTAAAGATTCTGAAAGTTGCATTAAAAAAATGTGGTATTGTAATGCATAGAGCTGTTTACATTGTAAACATTGTATCCTATTTAGCAGAGAGGCATTAGGGAATTTGGAATTTATTTCCTTGAGTTAAAATTTGGAGATAAGTGTCAGAAATTTAAATGTGAATTTGTTTATCAATGTCAGAAACTTTGCCTGTCTTTTAAAACTGTTTAGGTAATCAAATGCCAAGAGAAAGGCCCAGGAAAACTTAAGATAGTCCTGTGTGACCATTTTTGGGAGTGAGAGGTGAACTGGCAAAGGTGCAGCTCTGGGTTCCCATGGTAGAAAAGGCCTAAGGGAGGCTCCACGCATGGTGAAAGAAGAGAAGCTGGCACAAAGGCTGCTCATCTAAACCTGGTCAGATGGCAGCGTGGACCATCTTCGTCCTGTTTCCTTGCAGACTGACACTGGAAATCTGATGCTAAAATGTGGGTGATGTGATTAGTATTTCTTAAACTGCCCCCTAAAATGTATTAAATTGGGGCGGAAGGGTTTTAAAAGGAATGTTTAAAGGTTTGTAACAGCACAAAAAAGGAATGCCCCTTCTAAAAGGAGGCCTGGAGGCAAAGAGAGTGTCTTGAGCCCATAAGGGTTCTTCAAATGCAAATAAAGGCTAAAGTGTTAAGTGTTTAAGCAAATATCAGTAAAAGTTTTACAGAACATTAAAAATGGGTTTCTGAACAAGATTTGGAAATGAAGTTGTCCTAAATGTTTCAAGAAAAAGAAAAAAGGAAAATTAGGACTACCAAAATGATTGCTTAATTGCTATTTCAGTTTGCTCTTGTAAGTTTCTTTATAGCAATTTCCAGCTGGCCCATGGAAAAGGACAATAGATCCTTACTCAGATGTAATTTTTGCCCTTACCAAGTTCCAGGTAAGATCATGCTTAGAGACTATTTCTGTGATTGACCACCTTGTTGCTTTAATTGGAGTAACGTGGCCCTATAAAGGACTCATTGATCTGAAAACTGCAGTTCTGAGCCAGCCTGGGCAAAGCAAAGTCCCTGTGAGATTGTGGTGTCTAATCTAGCAGCAGAGTGCTAGTGAGACAGGGTGCTTTGGAGCTCAAAGTGGCAGAGAGTTAGTCTTGAGCTGGAGAGCTGAGGGACAGTGCCCAGACCCTGAGTTCAAGTCCAGCAACCAACCAAGTGAACACTTATCCCCGTGTGAAGAGACACTCCTGGGACAAAAGCAACGAAGCAGATGCAGTAAGCCACTGCTTGGATGGCAGAGATGGTGTCAGAGCCTAGAGTCTCTTGTGCTTAGCCATTCAAAATTAATCAGAGCCGGGAGGTCATAGAATAGTTTGTAAGTGTGCCTTACTACCATGTCCATTTACTCCATAACTGGGCAGGAACTTGTCAGTCATCTGTAATAGTGGGTAGTTTACAATCCTGAACCCCGTGTTTGCTCAAAGCCCAAACTGAGCAAATTTTGAGTTGACACCAGCCACAAATTCTGGAAAAAAGTTTGTGGACCTGAGGCTGTGTCCCTATTGATCTGTATATGGGCCTATATAGCTAACTTAGACATTGTTAGGGTCACAGAGATTAAGTTCCCCAGACAATCAAGAAAATGCCATTGCAAATGGGTGCTAAGTAAGCTATACTTTGTAGCCAAAGAAAAGGTTTGTGCAGTTGTTAAATGTTGTATTGTTCCTGATATCTAATCCTGGCAACCCCTTGGTAAATGGCTAGGCTTTTTAGGGTCCCTAGCTAGTTATAGAGACAACACCCTTGAGTCAGCTTGAAGAAGTTACAGAAGATGGATCTTCGCCCATCAACTCCCCTTAAAATGAAGGAACCAGAGTCATTTTTGGAAAAATGAGACAGGATAAATTAGAGGCATGGGTAACAGTAGTAATAGATGTGCAAGAGTGGAAACTGCACTTGTGAAAAATGTTTACAGGCTCAAGTCTTCTATACCTGTCTAGAGAATCCTAGCCTCATTTAAAGGAAATCTGGTTAGTAAAAGTTGTCACCCTGGTAAATTATTTTGGGGTCTCGCCTTATACAGTTTTGAAAACCAATGGGGTGCCAGCATGCAAAAACAAGTATGCTCAGGAAAAGCAACCAGGAAATCACTGGAAGAATTCACCAAAGTCAGGCCTTAGGTTAAGCTTCTTTAACCAGTCTATGCAGAAATTTGCAGGCCATCCAGCAGGAGGTGTGACATTCCATTGGGGCTGCTCAGAGACCAGGCTGCTGCTACACATCCTGTCCTGCCTGATTCCACCACCACCCCGCAGCTACTCCCTGAGAGGGACATTCTCTCTGTGCTAAGTTCAAAGTCCCTTGACTTTTTATATCATGGTGACTAAATCTCAGGCTGCTAAGTAACCTCAATCAACGGGGAATTCATCAACCCCATAGGATCCACATCCTTCCGTCCAGAAAATTCAGCAATGCAAGAAAGACCAAAACACAAAACAAAACAAAAAAAATAAGACACTAGCAATTTTGTGTTAGGAAGGATCTGCCATCCAATGCTGACTCTTAGCCATCAACAAGCTCTTTCTACAGAAGTCTGTCTATAAATCTGCTAGGCTTTGCAGGCCACCTAGTCTTGGTCACAACTATCTAATTCTGCTGCTAGAGTAACAAAGCAGCCACAGGCAGCATGTAAATAAATGAATGTGGCTATGTTCCAATATACATTTATTTACAAAAACAGATGGCATAGGGCTAGGAATGTGGCTTAGTGGCTTGCCTTGCATGCATGAAACCCTGGGTTCAATTCCTCAGTACCACATAAACAGAAAAACCAGGACGTGGTACTGTGGCTCAAATGGTAGAATGCTAGCCTTGAGCACAGAGAGGCTCAAGGGACAGTGCCCAGGCCCTGAGTTCAAACCCCAGGACTGGCAAAAAGAGAGAAAGAGAGAGAGAGAGAGAGAGAGAGAGAGAGAGAGAGAGAGAGAGAGAGAGAGAGAGAGAGAGAGAGAGAGATAGAGGGAGGGAGGGAGGGAGGGAGGGAGGGAGGAAGAAAGGAAGGAAGGAAGGAAGGAAGGAAGGAAGGAAGGAAGGAAGGAAGAAGGGAGGGAGGGAGGGAGGGAAGGAAAAAGACAGATGGTACTTGGTCTGTGGACCTCAGTTATAAATACATTATTTACCTCATAGTCTCCTTGCTAACAATGATTAAACACTATGCAATATCTGTATATGTATATACAGATATATGCCTATATATTCAATATACATATCAAAACATATATGCGATATTACATAACACCAATGGTACCCATAAATATTCACAATATTTATGCTACCATATGTACCTGTCAAAAATATTAAAATGTTAACTTTTTAAAGATTTGAAACTATAAGAAATAAATATCACAGGGGAGAAAAGTAATTCTCTTTTGCCCTTGTCTCTCTATCTGTGTGGACGTTATGTTTCTCAGTTTAACACAAGCTTTCAGTTTCAACACTTTCAGTACTGACAGACCCCAGGTGTGAAAACTTTGGAATCCACAAGACCCCATGGCTGAAAAGGCTCAAAGGGGTACTCCTAGCTCTTGCCTGCACTGACGCGGTATGCTAACATGCTGTGATCCTGTTTGGCTTTTTGTTATGAAATGTGTCTTTGAAAGTATAGCTTAGTAGAGGAGTTATTCTCCCAGGAGACAGAGGGACAGCAGATAGCAGAAAACACTGTTCTGACTAGAGAAATAAAATCTACTGTCCCCCAACAAATCTAATTGCTGATCTTTCTTAAAACTGATTTTGTACCAGGTGCCTTTGGCTCGCACCTATAACCTAGCTACTCAGGAGGCTGAGATCTGAGGATCGAGGTTCAAAGCCAGCCCAGGCAGGAAGCTCTGTGAGACTCTTATCTATAATTGACCACTAGAAAACCAGAATAGCACTGTGCCTCAAGGGGAAGGGCAACAGCCTTAAGCTAAAGAGCTCAGGGACAGCGCCCATACCAAGAGTTCAAGTCCCAGGACTTTTCAGGAAGAAAAATCTATGAGTTTATCTTTGAAATAGCCAGCAAAAGAGATGGACTGATCTGATCATATAAAATAATACTTATCAAAATGAACTCCAGGAAATGGTAATGAGGGGGGGTTTTTTTGCCCCCTTTGTCACTGTTTTAATTTTCTTTCCTTTCCATCCTGTTTGTTCATCTGTCTGTCCTTGGAGGGGTACAGGGGACATGGAAATGGAGGACCCGATATGAACAAGTGTAGCAGTGGTATTCACTAGATACTATGTTGAAGATGAATTACACAACTTGTGAGTGTGGCCCCTTTATAATAATTTAAATTAAAAAAATAAAAGACACAAAAAGAGGTGGATCAGAGGTGTGGTTCAAGTGTTAGGATTGCCACTGCGGCAGGAAGTAGGGGATAAGCACATGAGCTCTGGGCCCTGAATTCAAACCCCAGAACTGGTATAAGCAAACATCTGAGGAGAAAATATTCATGTGTACTGAAGATGTATAGGCCTTTTCTTATCAATAGTCCTTGAATAATTATCATGACAACGACTTCTGAGCCCATTTCATTGTGTTAGGTATTACAAGGAAAGTAGAGATGATTTGAAGTATACAGGATGCCATGTGCCTAATGTCATTTCTTTTTCTAACAGGCTTGAGTGTCTTTGGATTGGATTCTGGTGGGGCGGGGGCGGGGGGGAGGGCGGGAGAAGAGGCGTCCTTGAACCAATCCCCTGTCAACAGCAGAAGATGCTATAGCATTGCTATTGGACACACCACCTTTGGAAGCCCAGGAAAGTTCCCCAGAGGTGAACACTCCTTACCCACGTGTCCCTTCTGTCCCTCATCAGAGATCCTCAAGAGTAGCTCCAGGTGGGAGCTGCTGATGTCTGGCACTGCCACCTTTACCAGTCGTCTCCACACTGCCTCCTTCACCACAAACTCTGTGCCCACCTTGACTTTCAGAATGTTGAATGCCTCCATCATTTTGTGACGTTTGAGGTATGCCAACTTACGAATCTCATTCTGGAAAAGAAAATCAGAGTAGGGTGTTTCCAGGGAAAGAACCAACACGGCATCATTTCTTCAACTCCACACGTGTTAAAGTCACGGAGGAACCATGAGAAGGCACTCGGAGGTCTGTTAATAAGCAGAACCAGGTATCTAGTCCCTCCCTCCTGGTCTACTGAGCTAACCCCATCTGTGCCCATACAAGCTCTCTTACCACATTTCAATGAGGGAGTTTGTAGAGGAAAAGCTGTGTGTTGAGAAGCAGACTGACAGGAAGCAGACAGCACCGAAGTCCACTCTGCTCAGGAGGAAGTAGATTCCAGAAAGGAAAGAGACTGGGTATGCTGTTGAGAAGAGAGCATGAGAAACTTAAAAGGAAGAGAGGAAGATAGATCCACCATTGCAGAAGAAGAGAAGGAAGAGAAATAGGGAAGTGAGAGGAGGCTGGAGGAGTTGCTAGGCAAGAATGACAGCTGGGGTTGGCCCAGGATGCATTTGGTCTGAGAGTAGGGAATTTTCTAGAAGCTAGGAGAATTGAAAGTCCTTTTCAGGTAATAACTAGCTTTAAAATTTCTATCTCTACTCCTATGGCTCTATAAGTCTATATTGCTAACAATCAATGAATCATACAACTAGATTCTACATTCTTTTGGGTTTTTGTTTTGTTTTGTTTTTGTTTGTTTGTTTGTTGCCAGTCCTGGGGCTTGAACTTAGGGCCTAAGCACTGTCCTTGGGTTTTCTCAAGGCTAGCACTCTACCATTTGAGCCACAGCATCACTTCGGGCTTTTCTTGTGCATGTGGTACTAAGGACTTGAATCCAGGGCTTTGTGCTTGCTAGGTAAGCACTCTACCAACAGGCCTCGCTCCTGGCCCCTTGATTGTACATTCTTAAAGGGCAATGCTTGGGTCTCAGTCATTGGCTCTTCAGAATGTGAGTGGCGCTGGGCATGTAAAGTGTTGGTGAGATGTGTCTGCTGACTGATGCATGCAACAGAAGGTTTCTTTCCCAGGGGGAGTGGGGGTGGGGGAGGGGTACAGCCACAGTTCCTTCCAGCAGTTACAGACACATTCTCAGGAATGGCCTCTTATACCAGAGGCAGGAAGAGGTCTCAGGAAGCCTGACCTTGGGATCAGGAGGTGCCAAGGTTCTTTGTGGCCCAAATGAAGCCACACACCAGATCAGGTTGGCTGGTTATGCGCCTCAGCCCTACCACCCACTCCACCCTCACCCCCACCCTGTTATCTTAAAGTTCTCCGCAACTTCCTGTTTGCCCCATTGTGGGAACATGTGGACAACATGGAGAATTCAGTACAGAAACAAAAAGTTAAAAAGCTGTCTTTCCTTAAGAAAAATCACCCTTTCACAAAAAGTTGACCAGTGCATCACGTTTCACAATAAAAGAAGAGTGTGTACAGGTAGTAATAAAGGAGGGGAGCCGAAATGGTCGAAGTGTCCTGGGGAATTTCCATGTGTAAATAAAGTGTTCTTCCATCCCAACTACTTAGAAGCTTACCAAACATCTGCCTATTCTGCCTACCAAACACCTTCAGGTATTTCTAGACCTAAGTCTAATAGGTATGACCAGAAAGAATAGTTGGCTTTCAGAACCTTCATTTCAGCCAGGCACAATGGTCCGTGGCTGTAACTCCAGCTATTCAGGAAGTGGAGAGCCTGAGAGCAGTCCAAGCAAACAGTTACTGAGCCCCCATCTCAATAAAAGAGCTAGGACCAGGTGCCAGTGGCTCACGCCTATAATCCTAACTACTCAAGAGGCTGAGATCTAAGGATTGCATCGCTGTTTGATGCCAGCCAGGGCAGAAAATCCCTGTGAAACTCCCAACTCCAATTAACCACTCAAAAACTGGAAATGGCACTGTGTCCCAAGTGGTAGAACACTACCCTTGAGCACAAAGAGGCTTAGGGATAGCACCCAAACCCTGAATTCAAGATCCACAATCAACAAAAAACAAGTCAAAGTAATAGAATATGGTATGGTGATACATTCCTGTAATTATAGGTGTGTAGAAGGCTTAGGTAATAGGATCACAGTCCAAAGGTTAGCCCAGGAAAAAAAACATGAGATTCTACCTGTACAACTATCTATAACCACTGGGTGTGGTGGCTCATGCCTATAATCCTAGCTACTCAGGAGGATGAGATCCAAGAATTGTGGTGCAAAGCCAGCAGAGACAGGGAAGTCCATGAGACTCTCATTTTCAATTAACCACCAAAAAGTGGGAAGTAGAGCTGTAGCTCAAGTGGTAGAGTACTAGCCTTGAGCACAAACTCTCGGGTCATGAGTTAAACCCCATAACTAGGCAAATATAGAAAAGAAGCAAGAAAGAAGAAAAGAAAAGAAAAGAAAGAAGGAAAGAAAGAAAGAAAAAGGAGAGAGAGAGAGAGAGAAGAAAGGAAAAGAGAGAAAGTTAATCTCTGTTTGAAGGGAAAGAAGTTAAACACTTGATGGCTGTTCCCAGCTCCCTATCACACAATAGCTCAGATCCCTGAGCTACTAGGTGCATGAAGCAGGGATTTGAGGCTAATGCCCTGGAAAGATCCCTATCTTTAGTTGTTTTCACCAATTCCATCAGACTCATACTGCAGAATGATGAAGAAATGCCCCAGCTAGCAGAAGAAACCTACAGATCTACCAGAGAAAATACCAGAGGGGATTTTCAAATATTTAGCAAATGTGCTCATAGCCTCCCATCACTGTGCTCAGCCCCAGCTCTATCCTCACCAACCTCTAACCCCAGACTTACCTTTAGGTGCTTCCGGTAATTGTTGTAGACCACAGCCAGAAAGACAGACATGAAGATGTAGGTATTGATGATGATATATGCAATAAAGTACAAAGAATACCACCAGTTGAAGTTGTAAGCAGGCATCCTGGAAGGCAATGATGACTCTTGGCTTTTCATACCCAAGTTCTACACTGCACATAGAGCTGATCTTGAACACATCCCACATGCACAGACTGAGATGTATGAAGTTCAGCAGGCTTCTGTCCTCTTCCTCTCAGCTGCATGTGTGGTGTGATTGGGCCTCAAAACCACGCATTTCTAATCTTAAGTGGCACATTCCAAGGTGCTGTTCTGAAACTCTTAGCACATGGTAGAAACACCAACATTCACCACGTAGTACCTTAATCTCCCAATCCAACCCTCACCCTTTACAATGATAAATCCATTCCTCTAGCAAGGACCGGTGGTGCACACATATAATCCTAACTACTTAAGAAGCTGAGATCTGAGGACCCAAATTTGAAGTTAGCCCAAGCAAGTTAGTCCATGAGCTCTTAGCTATAACTGAACACTTAAAGAAAAATGGAAGCGGTGCTGTGGTTCAAGTGGTAGAGAACTAGCTTTGAGCACAACAGCTCAGGGACAGTGTTCAGGAGGACAAAGAGAGAGAGAGGAGGGAGCAGAGAAGAGAGAGGAGAGAAGGAGGGGAGATATTGTGACAGGACAAGAAGCTTATGTTGGGACCACTTTGAGTGGAAAGGACCAAGAGGAAACCAAGGTCAAGTTGGTGGGACAGAACCCTTCCACTCCCCTGACACGTTTCGTGGACCTGTGTATTGGGAGCTCACAGCTCAGTAGCTACACAGCTGCTCATAAGGCAATCCCACAACAATGGGATGTTTGAAGATAAAGCGAGATTTTCCTCCTACACAATGTCCCCAAGGCTGGAGAACTGGCATTGCCTTTCTTCACTGTTTCCTGTTGCCTCAAAAATAAGGCAACCCACCCTGGCTCCTTCACAAAGTCTAAAGCCTCTAGATTCAAGATTCAGAGAAGATTCTGGAAAAGAAAGAGGGGTCCACTACTTAAGCAATCACTCTCAACCTGCTTTCAATTTAAAAACAAAACAAAACATCTAAAGGCAGCTTTACATCGAGGGGGTAGGTTAATCACAGTGTAAATCGTTCAATTCTTCTCTATCTTTATAATGAATATGACTAAACAGAAAATTGCTTTCCCCACTTTCAGCCCTGCTAGTATCAGGGAAAAGCTGTCTTTTTGTTTTGTTTCGCTGTGCCGGGGTTGGAAGCCAGGGCCTCACGCATGCTAGGCAAGCATACTACCACTGAGCTACTCCCTCAGCCAACAGCTGCTACAAATTCCATTAGAGATGTCTGTGATTATGAATGGGGAGGGGCATACATGACGTCAGGGCTGTTGGCTGTAGTCACGAGCACGTAGAGCTCAAAGGCTATATCAAGAATGTTCGTGAAGTAGGGATCGCCTTCCACTGTCTTCAGTCCCCTAAAGAAGAACCGAAAACACAAAGTGAAAACCACGAACACACACACACACACACACACACACACACACACACACACACACACACACACACACAAATCAAGCTATGTTTGATGCACATTTCCTCTCTCAAGAGCAAGCCTGGAGTGTGGGAACAAGGAACAGATTCGACTGTCAACTGCCTAGCCCCAGATGTGAGAGAACTTTCAGGAAACACATATCCAGGGAAATGTGCTCACCTGTCTCCAAAAAGCTTCAAGGCCATGAGGGAGAAAATGAGCATGCTGAACAAAAACAGGAGAAAGACATAGAGAATGTCAGGCAAAGTATTCCGGATGCTTCGAAAAGCCCTTCGAATCTACGGGAAGAAATCACATTTCATTTCTAAGAAGTCAGCTTATTTTCTATGAGGTAAAACAAAAGAACATCAAAGCATCTCTATCATAATGGTATCTTTACCTGACGACTATCAGAGAAGTTAATTAGGAAGACTGGCCTTAATGCTCTTGACCATCGAATGCTGTGGATAGGAACTGTTTCCAGGGACCCATAGACAATCAGGTCCAGCAAGGTCAGCTGTGAGAGGCACAGGACAGAGACATCAGAACTATACCAGCAAAGAATTGTGGGATCACATTTGCCTACCCAGAAGGTGGCTTGAGTGTAATTCCAGGTTTGCTTTCTGTTGATGACTTCATTTTAGCCTTACTACATCAGTTAGGAAGGTTAGAAGGTTCTTGAGGTGCTGAGAGAGTAAACCCATGTCCCTTGACCATCCAGCTAGGAAGGAGATGAGCCTGGACTAGAGCCTAGAACACTCTTCTGCCCAAGCCCTCACTGTTCATTAATTATACCAATTCATGGTTCCGAGCAATGTATTATTGAACTTTTCTTCAGTTTGATAGTCTAGCTTACTAACAGAGGTAAGGATTTCTAAACTACACAGAAAATTTTCACCTTGGGGTTGGGAGTGTGGCCTAGTGGTAGAGTGCTTGCCTAGCATGCACGAAGACCCGGGTTTGAATCCTCAGTACCACACACATAGAAAAAGCCAGAAGTGGTGCTGTGACTCAAGAGGAAGAGCTCTAGCCTTGAGAAAGCCCAAGGACAGTGCTCAGACCCTGAGTTCAAGCCTCAGGTCTGGCAAAAAAAGAAAGAAAGAAAGAAAGAAAACTTGCGTCTTAATTACTGTTTATTACTCCACACTTAAAAGCAAAAGATTAATATTGTAAGGGCAGAACAAAAGAAGAGCCCAGTGTATGAGAAAAATAGAAATTAAAAAATAGTAACCTACCATCATGAAACAATGTGATTCAGTCTCTCTAGTTTACCACCAGAAGAACCTGAGATATCTCTCCAAGATTGCCCATTACAGGGAAGAGAAATAGATAAAATCATAGACAGACACAGATAACATATAGACATAGACATAGTCATTGCATCAGCAAGGACAGAGGAAGCTGACATGGCTGCCCCAGGAGAGCAGCGTGGGCTGAATCCACAAGTCTTGTACTGCCTGAGGACCGTGGTTCAGGCACAAAAGTCCATGAGACTCTCATCTCCAATTAACCACCAGAAAACCGGAAGTGCCCCTGTGGCTTAAAGTGGTAAGGCGATAGCCTTGAGCTAAAGAGCTCAAGGACAGTGCCCAGGCCCAGAGTTCAAGCCCCATGACCAACACAAACAAAAAACTCAGCCAGAGCAAGAGCCAACCTGGAAGACACAGTAACATACATGTTTAAAAAGCAAACGTCTTGGGAGTGAAATCAGAGGGAAACAGCAGAAAGGGCACAATGCCCAACAGAAGGTCCTGGAGAACTAGGTTAGAAGGATGGGTCTTATTCTGAGGACTTGGAAGGGCTAGATTGTACCCTGTTCTTTGACTTAATCAATGGTAAGTATCCCTCCTTGATAAGAGACACACATATCTTTAATGACATTTTAAGGATCTGCATAGTGTTACCATTTATTTAGCATGGTGTCTGTTGTGACCAGATACCAACTGTATTGTTTCCAAATTCTCCATATCATGAACAACTCAGCCATTACCATTATTTTTTTGCCAGTCCTGGGGCTTGAACTCAAGGCTGGCACTGTCCCTAAGCTTTCTTTCTTTCTTTTTTTTTTTTTTTGCCAGTCCTGGGTTTGAGCTCAGGGCCTGAGCACTGTCCTTGGACTTTTTCAAGGCTAGAGCTCTACCACTTGAGCCTCCGCACCACTTCCGGCTTTTTTCTATATATGTGGTACCAAGGAATCGAACCCGGGTCTTCATGCATGCTAGGCAAGCACTTTAACCACTAGGCTAAATTCCCGGCCCTGTTCCTGAGCTTTTTTTGCTGAAGGCTAGCACTCTACCTCTTGAGGCACAGCGCCATTTCCAGCTTTTTCTGTTTATGTGGTACCGAGGAATCAAATCCAGGGCATGCTAGGCAAGCACTCTACCACTAAGACATATTCCCAGCCCTCCACTACTAATTTTATGGTTATACCTTGAGTATATCCTTCTTTTCTGCAGATAAGCTCCCAAGAATGAAGCTCCAGAGGGCAGGTGTATAAGCAGAAAAGGCTTTGAAAAGACCTGACAATAAGGTATAAGGAGGTTTGTTTTCTTTCTACTTTGTTATCATTGTTTTATAGGTATGCATGTGATACTACATTGTTTTAATCTCTATTCTTCATTAAAATGGACATCTTTCATCTGAGCCATTTTCTTTATTCCTCCTATTTATTTAGCCAGTACTGAGACTTGAACTCAGGGCATGGGCTCTGTCCCTTAACTTTTCCACTCAAGGCTATCATTTCTTCTTGAACACTGTCACCCCCTTCTCTCATTTTCTCCCAGTGTTTCCCCTCCCAAATTCCTTCCCCCAGCTTTTTGTCTTTTAGTTTAGAATATTTTCACTGTCCTACTGTTCTATGATGGCCTTTTCACTTCTACAAGTCTACAAGTTCAAGTTCAGGACCCAATGAACATGCAAACGTTTCATGAGAGCAAACCTGTAGGGTCTATGATTTCTACCTGGGCTCACAAACACCATGAAACACCACCAGAGATACTCACCACAATGGTTACCATGATGCAGATGTTTTTTGTATCCTTCCAGAAAACCACCTGAGGAGTGATTTTTGCAAAATGCACCAGTCTCCCAAAGAATGCAGTGAGGCAAAGCACTTCCACTAGTGAAGTGACCTGGAAGAAGACAAGTACTGAGCTCAGGGCCCTGCCATCCGGTGGCTCTGTGGCTACTTCCCCCCACCCCTGAGGGCACCCTACCTTTCCTGCCCAGTGCCCTCCCAGAATGAGCCAGATCCCTTCATTTTACTGGAGGTTGCAGCAAAGTTCTTTGTTGGGTTGATGGCTTCCTCCTCTTCAAAGGAAACGCGCCACTGAGTCACATATTCCGTGACTGCATGTTTCTCAACTAACTTCCCCGCTTCCAGAACCATGAGTTAAATAAACGTCAATTTTTCATTAATTAGTAATTAATTTAGCAGGAGAAAGTACTCAAAGTCTTGTTCCTGCTAAGCAAATGTTTTACCACTGATCCACATTCCCAGTCTTTCAGAGTTTTTGCTGTTGCTCTTTGGCTTTCTTCTGGTTTGCTTTGCTTTGGGATTTGTTTGTTTTTTTGTGAGGAGTTTTTGGTGTTTTATTTTGAGAGAGAAAGTCTTACTGCATAGTCCAATCTGCCTTCAAACTGCCGGCCAAGTGCTAGGATTATAGGTGTATGTCACCACATCTGGATAAACATCTATTCTTCACGAGTGTCTCAGTCTCAGGCATTTTGCTACAACAGTAGAAAATGAACTAAGACATTTCCTAAAGATGGATCTGGAAATGGTGGGTATATTCCTTAAACACCACAGTCATGTAACCCTGCTGGCTAGAGGAGACGATGGAAGCCAGTGTTACCCAGTAAAATCCTGACTGGGCCCCCTCCTAATTCCCTGCAGCCAACTACCCTTCTGCAACCCATGACTCAGCCTATGTTGGGCCAGATAGCCTTGCAATGCACAAGATCTCCCTCACAAGAGCACTTTCTCTACCAACAGGGAGGAGCTGGTGGCAAAGTAGGAAGGAATAAGAAAGGTGCAAGTTGACTAGACCAGGAAGAAGAAAACTTCTGAAATGAGTGCTTGAAGGAAGTGGCTAACCGTGGGCCTCACATATTAAGGACTGAGACTCAAGCATTTCTTTTTTTTTTGTGTGCGTCATGGGGCTTGAACTCTGGGCCTGGGCCTTGTCCCTGAGCTCTTCAGCCCAAGGCTAGTATTCTACTACTTGAACCACAGCACCACCTCCAGTTTTCTGGAAGTTAATTGGAGATAAGAGTTTCATGGACTTTTTGTGCCCAGCCTGACTTTGAACTGCGACCCTCAGATCTCAGCCTCCTGAGTAGCTAGGATTATAGGCATGAGCCACCAGCTCCTGGCTTTTTTTTTTGTTTTAACTAAAGGAAGTTTTTATTGTTTAGGACAGGATAAATAGCATTAGCATCTCCAGATACCAAAGCAGAATTTACTGGATTTTATAAAAGACAAAATTGCATTTAGGAATCAATTTAAAAAACAGAACCATTGAAGAATGACAACTGCTTGGCATGACGTTGTTATGTATGCTTGTCTAAGGGATTCTGTGGCTACACCTGTGTGAAAAGGCATGCCAAAGGTGATGCCTTAGATTTACAATTCACCGAAGAAGAGGGAATTTTATATAGATGGCTATCCATATGCTTCTGTTATTCCAATTAAATTCCTTGAGGCTTGAAAATTTACAAAAAAAAAAAAAAAGTGATGCCTTGAATGTGCTCCACTTGAATGTGCTTCCTTCCTGCTTCTACAAATCAGCCAAGTTGAGCTGGGAGTTTGGCCTAGTGGTAGAGTGCTTGCCTAGCATGGACAAAGACCAGGGTTCGATTCCTCAGTACCACATACACAGAAAAAACCGGAAGTGGTGCTGTGGCTCCAGTGGTAGAGCTCTAGCCTTGAGAAAACCCAAGGACAGTGCTCAAGCCCTGAGTTCAAACCCCAGGACTGGAAAAAAAAAGTTAGCCATGTCATTTTACAAAGAGCCTTCATATCAAAGACTACTTTCAAAAGGCAACAAAAAATTTAAGGCCATAGGTAAAGTATGGTGAAGTCTGGGGGTGGGGGAATTAGACTTCACACAATGGCAGGCACACCTGATTGTGGTAGAAAAGAAGGCACTTATCTTCATAGACGCTGGTCTTTTTCTTAATGTGCAGGAATTCTTGCTCATTGACCTCTCCACCTCTATCCTGACCAGCAACTCGCTTGGTCAGGTTTTCATGCAACTCTTTGGCCACCTGCTTCAGATTTTTGAAGGGTACCTTTCCAGTTTCATCAGCATCAGACTTGAATGTTTTCAGGATTTCTTCTTTAGTATCTTCCTCAGTCATTTTCTTAGTCATCATGGTCAAGAAGTCACTGAGGCTCATTTTTCTTGTCCCTTCCTCATCAATTTCACTTATCATTTTCTTGATTTCTTCTCACTTGGGTTCAAAAGCAAGGGTTCTCATTTTCACCTTCAGTTCTTTAACACTGATGATCCAGTTCCATCTGCATCAAAGACTTCTCCGATCAGAGAAGGCTTTCTAAGAGGCTTCTCATATTTCCTGGTTTTGCTCATCAGTAAGCTCTGGCTTGGCACTCAACCTTTTATGCTGGGCGCTTGATGGCATGTTTCTTCTTAAAACTGGAAGCCATTGTCAATGGAAGATGCTCCATCATTCTCTCTGTAGCATTTTTAGTAGCTTACCATAACTGAAGATGGTCCCACGTCCCTATTTCCTAATCCTTGTCCTTAATGTTGGAGTTTGGAGATCTTTGTTGCAAAGCAGTAGATAACAGAAACATGGAAGAATAATGACTTTTAAAAAGTAATAGCTTTGAGGGGCCGGGAGTTTAGCCTAGTGGTAGAGTGCTTGCCTAGCATGCACGAAGGCCTGGGTTTGATTCTCTTAGATACCATATACATAGGGGGAAAAAAAAAAGCTAGAAGTGGTACTGTGGCTCAGGTGGTAGAGCTCTAGCCTTGAGAAAAATCCAAGGACAGTGCTCAAGCCCCGAGTTGAACCACCACAACTGGCAAAACAAAAAACAAAAAAACTAATAGCTTTGAAACCAGGCAGATGTGGCTTGACGCTCTCAGACAAGTCAGATAACCCGTTCAAGGTAAATCCAGGCACCAGTTGCTCAAACCTAGAATCCTGTCTGCTCAGACAGCTAAAAGCCAAAGGATCACTGTTCAAAGCTAGCTGGGGCAGACAAGTCCAAGAGACTCCATCTCTGGTTAACCAGCTAAAAGCTGGACTGGAGGTGTGGCTCAAGTGGTAAAGTACCAGTGGTAAAGTACCAGCTGAACAAGCAAGCCAAGCAAACACAAGGAAGGCCCCAGTACCAGCCCAAAAAAAAGGTTGGTGGAGAGGAAGTGGAAGGAGTGCTCACCTCACAGGAACTCCACCATATGAAGTTCAGGAGAATGTAGAGAAAACACTAGAAAACACTAGAGCACCCAACAGACAGTAATTGCTGTGCAAGCTCCAGCCATTTAGATCCAGCTAGATTGGCTGGTTCATTTGATATGTTATCCCTGTAACCCCATTAAGCAAAATAAATACTCCAATGATTTTTGACTATGAAAACAAGCTGAAAATATGGCAAGTACATGTGAAATATTACATTATAGGATAACACTACTATAAGCATTTCAAACCATTCTTTATACCTTCTCTACCTCAGATATACTGAAGACCCCAAACTTCTACTGCCCTTAAAATGCCTCACAGTGGAATTGTCAGCCAACCAGTGAGCATAGTTCTTCCAATCTCCAGCAAGAAAACCAAAACCAAAATTCCTCTTCAATGGAATTGAAGGAGAGCTAGGAAGAGGCCAGCGGTTCAGCGTCTGTGACAGATGTGGTTCACCAGATGATGTGGAATGCTTACCAAGAAAGGCAGTGGGAACAAAGCTGGTTCCTCAAACAGAGCGAGAGAAAGGTCTACACAAATAAAGAAGTATGTGGCAGCTTGCATTGTCCAGTGGTTATAAAAGTAGTAAAGTCTGAAGGGAAAAGGAAATAAAAATGGTTAGAACTGTGCGGTCAGGAGTTCAACAGCACTCAGGCTTTTCTCTAAAAGCCTAAAGGGGTGGGGAGGGGAGGTTGTCTCAGTGGTAGAGCATCTTCAGGTCCAAGGTTTCAATCCCACACTGCAAAAACTAAAATCAGCCTGCTGGGAGTTAGGCCTAGTGGTAGAGTGCTTACCTAGCATGCATGAAGACCCAGGTTCAATTCTTCAGTACCACATCCATAGAAAAAGCCAGAAGTGGTACTGTGGGCTCAAGTGGTAGAAAATACTGAACAGTGCTCAGGCTATGAGGTCAAGCCCAGGACTGGCAAAAAAATAAATAAACAATTAAAAATTTAAAAAAATAAAATTAGGGATTAAAAAATGACTAATGAGCTGGGTGTCTGTGGCTTATGGCTGAAACCTTAGCTACTTACGAGGCTCCAATCTGAGGATCACAGTTTGAAGCTAGCCCAGGCAGGAAAATCCAGGAGCCTCTTCTTTCCAATTACAACACCAAAAAAAGAAAAAAAAAAAAAGCCAAAGTAGAGCTTGTGGCTCAAGTGGTACAGTGCTAGCCTTGAGCACAGAAGCTCAGAGACAGGGCGTAGGCCCTGAGTTCAAGCTCACATACATGTAAAGAGGAATAGTACATAAAATCAAAACGTTACAGTTTTGTCATACCTCCTTTAAATTCTGGGGACGAGAGGCACCAAGCATGTGTATTTTATTTATTAATTTATTTAGCCAGTCAAGCCCTGGGCACTGTTCTTGAGCTTTTTCAAGGCTAGAGCTCTACCACTGGAGCCACAGCACCACTTCCGGCTTTTTCTGTGTATTTGGTACCAAGGAATTGAACCCAAGGCTTCATGTATGCTAGGCACGCACTCTACCACTAGGTCACGTTCCCAGCATCATGCGAATTTTAAAAATTCTAACAGAAAACAAAATCAAGAATGTGATCACATCTAAAAGAACACTTTCTGGATAATCTTTGGTGAGAATTAGTGCCTTTCTCACAAAGCTGCTGACAGTAATAAAAGAATACTCTTTTGAGGACTTCATTAGTGACTGACTCGGGGGATAGCCTGAGCTTTCAGGGACCTGTAATTATGTGTACACCATGTACCACCCCATATGATGGCGGGCCCAGAGCAGATCTGGCAGTTGTCTGATTCCCTTGCTAGAGGGAGGACAGTCTCACAGCATTTCCTGCCTTTGGAGGAACATCTGACACTGAGCCACGATGGTAAGAAATATTTTGCTCTTATCCAAGGACAAACGCTTGGTTCAATGCTTATGGGGTGAGATAGAAAACACTGGGTTCCAGTCCAGTGCCAGTAGCTCACATATGTAGTCCTAGCTACTCAGGAGGCTGAGATCAAGGCCAGCCCAGGCAGAAAAGTCATCAAGACACCATCGCCAAAATAATCAGCCAAAAGCAGGACTGGAAGTGTGGCTCAAGTGAGAGAATGCCAGCTGAGCAAGCAAGCTGATCAAAAGTGAGGGTCTGAGTTCAAACTCTGGTACCAGTGCACAAAAAAAAAGAAAGCAAGAAGAAGAAATTAAATCCCATGAACAAATCTGAGTGTTGCATGCCAGTTTTGTTCATTACTTTTTTAACCTCTCTTCATCTTCTGAAACTCCTGTAACTTAAAACTCAGTGGCAGAGACCTTGCCTGGCATGTTCTCGGCTCTGGATTTGACCTCTAACACTGCAGCTTCTGTTTCAACCAAGTCCATTTGTTATAATCTACATCCTTTGTGAAATATGGTGTTGAAAATTGGTTCACTAAATACGAAGTACACAGATAGTTTGGGGGGGGGGCAATTTCACACTTTACCTGATGGCCTGCGGGGATGTTTCAAATGGAACATTCCTATTGTACTGGGCATCAGAGACGTAGGCAGCTGCCAGGAGGAGATTCTGCTCCTGAGGAAGAAAAAGGATAGGGAGAGAGAGGTCAGAATAGGAAAGGTCATGGTTCCTTCTCCTTTGTCATGTCTCAGGGTGCTCTCACACCCCTTATTCTCTTTCCCTGGGCCACTGTCTTCAGAGAGTCTGATGCCTATTTCTCAAGCAATCGCAGGCTTCCATACAGTGTCTGTCTACTTCAAAGCTAATTCCTTGTCTGGTAATTGAAAGCTGTCACTTTGTTACCAGTGGATCCCTCCACCTCACCCTTCCTCACTGGCCTGCTTCTGCCCCAGCTTCAGAAGCAATCCACAAACCATCTCTTCAAGTTTTCCCATTCTTTTTTTTTTTTTTGGTTGGTTGTGGGGCTTGAACTCTGAGCCTGGCACTGTTCCTGAACTCTGCAGCTCAATGCTAGAGCTCTACTACTTTGAACCACAGCACCTCTTCCAATTTTCTGGTGATTAATTGGAGATCAGAGTCTCATAGAATTTCCTGCCAGGACTGGCTTTGAACTATGATCCTCAGATCTCAGCCTCCTGAGTAGCTAGGATTACAGGCATGAGCCACCAGCGCCAGGCACTTTCCCATTCTTAACAACTATCACTTTGCTGGCATCTGTCTCCTATTATTATTGTTGTTGTTTTTATCGTTATTTTGTGGTACTGGGGTTTTGAACTCAGGGCCTCTTGTTTGCTAGGCTGATGCTCTACCACTTCAGCCATACGTCTGGCCCTATTATTTGCTGGTTTACTCTTGGGATAAGGTCTCACTTCCTGCCCAAGCTTCTGTCCACTTACTTTTAGTCTTCCAACATCACTGGGATGACAGACATGAGCCACAGTCTCCACCTTCGTAATATGGAGATGGGATCTTGCAGGCTTTCTGCCCAGGTGTCGGGAGCAAGAGTGGAATCAAACTGTACTTTGATTTGCATCAGATAATTGCTTGATTGTCTTATTGTTTTTTGGCCTTCTCCTGTTCAATTGATCTGAGATTTACCATATGAATGTAACCCCCAACAGTTCCCTGATTAACCATCTGGATGTAACACCTGGCAGTGCCCTGGTCTCAAGAAGGGATATAAACTTTGAGTTAAGAATAAACGAGGCGGCAGTTTTTGCTTGGGCTGCAGACCTCCTGGACCCGATGTGTTTGTCTTTCTTCTAATTTTTCCAGTCCCTGCCCCTTATTTCAGGAACCCCAATTTGCTGCCGGTAGGCCCCGGCATCTGGCGCTCGAACAGGGACCTGAAAATCTGGGACGAAGGTGAAGGACCCCTCCCTGTGGTGAGTAACACATCGTAGGACTATTAAGAGAGTATAGTCAGGAGTAAAAATTATGGGTCAAGCTAATAGCCATGGGTTATTTCTACCGATCTTAACAGGCCTATTTGAAGCCCACGGAACGTGGGTGGAAAAAGGGGTGCTTCAGAGCTTCCTACAGTTTGTCGAGGAGGCATGCCCGAGGTCTATAGAGGAGGAATTCCAAAAAGCCTGGCAGCGGATAGGAAAAAGAATTCAAGATTATTATGATGTATATGGCCCCGAAAAGACCCCAATAGAGGCTGCTACTGTATGGAATTTAGTAAGTGAATGCATAAATCCTCTACATGAAAATGCTGAACTTAATCTTGAATTAAGGGAACTTTATGAGTTAAAGGACCCTTCTGAAGAACCTGAGGCTGAGCCATATGCCGCAGCCCAAGAGAGTCTAAGTGAGATCTTGAAAAGGGAACAACAACCAGTAGATATTGAGTATCAGAATTCAGGTTTGAATACCAAGGAGGAAAGTTATGATGAGTCATTGGAGGGCCGGGTGGCTACGATAGAGAAGAAGTTAGAAGAAATGCTACATCTTCTATCGAAAATGGGGACAGAGCAGAGAGCCCCCCCAGAAGTAGGAAAGGAATAGGACCCTCAGGCCACTATGATGTCTGATTCTAAACCTTACCCCTCACACCCACCGCCTCCAGCTGCAGCCTTACGGCCTCAATCCCTTTCTCAACCTTTAGGCAAGCCTAAAGGCCCTAGCAACAAGTCCCTTTTAACAGGCACTACAACCAGGCACAGTGCATCGCAATTAAACCTGACTCAGGCTGCTAGAGAGAGGGAAGGTATTTCAGGGCCTCGATGCTTCCCTAGTTTAGTTGATCATGATGAACAAGTATACCATCAACCTGTTCCTGTTAAACTATTACAGGATTTAAAAAATGCCTGCTCCCAATATGGGCCAACTGCCCCTTTTACTCAAGTAATATTGGAGGCCGCGTGTGCTGGTATTGCATGCCCAAATGACTGGAAGCGGCTTGCCAGAGCATGCCTTAGTGCAGGAGAGTACTTATTATGGGAGACAGAGTTCACTGCACAGTGTCGGGCTAAAATTGAAACAAATAGGCCTAAGAACCTGCCTTACACTGTTGATCAGTTGTTAGGAGAGGGAACCTATAAAAACACCGAAGATCAATTGGGTTATGCAAAGGAGGCCTATTTACAAATAAATGCTGCGGCGAGAGAGGCTTGGAAAAAGTTACGCAATTCCAATCTTACAAAAAATCTAGTAGAAGTTAAACAGGGACCGAATCAACCTTATCTAGAATTTTTGTCTCGATTAATGGAGACTGCAGACTGCCTAGTACAAGATGAGAATGCAAGGAAGAGTATAGTTAGACACATAGCCTATGAAAATGCCAACGCCGCCTGTCAGGCAGCTATCAGACCCCATAGGAATAAGGGAGGAATCACGGACTTTATTTCACTGTGTGCTGATATTGGACCCTCCCATGTACAAGGCCTTACTTTAGCCGCCGCTCCTCAAGGAAAGACTGTTACTGAGTCTCTAAAATATAGAGATCAGCGGCATTCTCGGGATGCTAGACCCCCAGGGCGTTGCTTTTCTTGTGGACAAATAGGACATTGGATGACGCAATGCCCACGCCAGGCCAGGCAAAAGAGAGAAAAATCACCTGGCACATGTCCACGCTGTGGTAAAGGGAAGCACTGGGCTAAAGATTGCAAGTCAGCAACAAATCGCAATGGCCGCCCGCTTTCGGGAAACTGGAGAAGGGGCCAGCCCCTGGCCCCGCAAAACCATGGGGCAGTCCCTCCCTCTTCTCGGCCACAAGTGCATCTTCTAACAACCCCCCAAGATCAGTCTCCAGCCTCCTCCGTGCCACCCCAGGCAGTGCAGGATTGGACCTCTGTTCCTCCACCTGCTCAGTATTGACCCCAGAGATGGGGACACAAGCTCTCCCCACGGGGGTCTTCGGCCCCCTTCCCCCGGGAGTGGCTGGATTGCTGTTAGGGCGAAGTAGCTCAGCCCTTAAAGGGATACAGATTACACCTGGCAAAATTGACCAGGATTTTACTGGAGAAATCAAAGTTATGGCCTCTGCCCCGAAACACGTGGTATCGATCCCAGCCGGTCAAAAATTGGCACAACTAATACTTGTCCCTTTACCTCCCGGGGAGACTACTAATTCCCCATGTGGACAGAGAGGATTTAGATCTTCTGATATCTATTGGGTACAAGGCATAAAACAAGAGAGGCCTGAGATGACTATATTTATACAAGAAAAGCCCTTTAAGGGAATATTAGACACTGGAGCAGATGTGTCTGTGATATCTAAGAAACATTGGCCAGCCCAATGGCCCCTGACAACCTCTATGACTTCCCTACAGGGGGTTGGGCAAGCAACTGACCCACAGCAGAGCAGTGCAATCCTTGTTTGGAGAGATGAGGAAGGGCACTCTGGTCATTTTCAGCCATTTGTCCTGGATCATCTGCCAATTAATTTATGGGGTCGTGATATCATGGAAAAAATGGGAGTGTATATGTTTAGTCCTAGTGCTGCGGTCACTAAGCAGTTACTTGATCAAGGCCTCCTCCCCTTTAGGGGACTAGGCCGAGCAGCACAGGGGGAGCTAGAGCCGCTCCAACCCCAGTCTCGCCCTACGAGACAAGGATTAGGGTATTCCTTAATGGGAGCTGTCGTTTGTCCTGCCCCTCATGCTGATCCCATAAATTGGCTCTCTGAAGAACCGGTATGGGTCGAACAGTGGCCTCTTTCACTAGAAAAGATCATTGCAGTACAGCAGCTGGTACAGGAACAGCTGGACTTGGGGCATGTGGCCCCTTCTAACTCTCCATGGAATTCTCCAATTTTTGTTATAAAGAAAAAGTCAGGTAAATGGAGGCTGTTACAGGATTTGAGAAAAATAAATGCCACAATGGAACTGATGGGGGCCCTACAGCCTGGCTTGCCTTCACCCATGGCAATCCCAAAGGATACTTATAAGATTATTATAGATTTGAAGGATTGTTTCTATACTATACCCCTGGCGCCTCAAGACTGTAAGCGCTTTGCCTTCAGCGTCCCCTCTGTTAATTTTAAAGAACCCATGAAGCGATATCACTGGCTTGTGCTTCCACAGGGCATGGCAAATAGCCCAACTTTATGTCAAAGTTTTGTAGCTAGAGCCATTTCTTCCACTCGTGAAAAATTTTCTTCTGTTTATATTGTTCATTATATGGATGACATCTTGTTGGCTTGTTCTGACCCTATCGTCGTACGACAAGCCTTTGGACAACTAAAGCAAGATCTGAGCCTCTTTGGCCTTATAATAGCAGCTGAAAAGGTTCAGGAACACCCCCCTTTTACATATCTAGGCCATATATTAGGCCCACACTATTTTAAAAGCCAAAAAATACAATTAAAAACTTCACACTTAAGAACTCTTCATGATTTTCAGCAATTCTTAGGAGATATAAATTGGCTTTGGCCTTATCTAAAGCTCTCCACAGGAGAGTTAAAACCCCTCTTTGATCTCTTAAAAGGAGATACCAACCCTACATCCTTGCGCGAATTAAACCCTGACGCCAGGAGGGCCATCCAAATTGTAGAAAAGGCAATTTCCCAGCAACAAGTGAACTATTGTGACTATTCTAAACCCTGGGGAGTTTCCATTTTAGCTACTTCTCACTCCCCAACTGCTGTATTGTGGCAGGATGGCCCACTTTTATGGCTTTATCAACACCCGGCAAAGTGCTGACCCCCTACTACGAATTGGTAGCTAATCTGATACACATGTGCCGAGTGGATTCCCGTAAATATTTAGGTCAGGAACCTCATTTTATCTGTGTCCCATATAATTTACAACAACAAGATTGGCTATTCGCCCATTGCGATCCTTGGGCCATTGCTTGGGCCAATTATATGGGAAAAATTTTGCATCACTACCCGTCTAACAAACTTCTCCAATTTGCTGCGTGTCATACGTTTCTATTTCCTTCCATAGTACAGTCCTCGCCTTTATCTTCTGCCGCTTTGGTATTTACAGATGGATCCTCAAATGGAACGGCTGCTTTGACCATTAATGGGAAAACTCAATCTTGGGTTACGGGTTTTTCCTCCGCCCAAGAGGTGAAATTAGAGGCTGTTTTACAAGCACTCGTCCTGTTACAAGACGAGCCCTTTAACTTATACTCAGACAGTCAATATGTAATTCGTGCTCTTCAAGTCATAGAAACTGTTCCCTTTATTGGAACTACTAACTCCAATATTCAGACCCAATTTCACCAAATACAAACTTTGCTTTGTTCTCGCAACCACCCCTGTTTTTTTGGCTTTGTTCGAGCTCACACTAATCTTCCTGGCCCTTTAAGTGAGGGCAATGCGGTCACTGACTCTGCCACCAGAGTTTACTTAACTCAGGTTGAACTTGCTAAGCAGTCACATGCCATCCACCATCAAAACAGTCGAGCCTTGCGCTGACAGTTCAAATTATCTAGAGAAGCAGCGCGACAAATAGTTAAGACTTGCTCCAACTGTGTCCCTTTTTCACCAGCCCCCCATTTAGGTATAAATCCACGAGGACTGCTTTCTAATCACATTTGGCAGATGGATGTCACGCATGTTCCATCATTTGGCCGATTAAAATATGTTCATGTTACTGTAGATACTTATTCTAATTTTATCTTGGCCACCCCCCTTGCTGGGGAAGCCACTAAACATTGTATTTCTCACTGCATTCGATGCTTTGCTGTGATGGGGATTCCCTCGCAAATAAAAACAGATAATGGCCCTGGCTATGCAAGCCGAGCATTTCAATCCTTCTGCCGTTCCTATAATATCACTCATATTACAGGCATTCCTTACAATCCTCAAGGTCAAGGCATCGTGGAGAGAGCTAATGGATTATTAAAACATCAAATTGCTAAAATACAGAAAGGAGAGTCGTATCCCGCTACCCCTGTGAATATACTTAATCATGCTTTATTTGTTTTAAATTTTTTGAATTTGGATTCAAATAATTTATCTGCTGCTCAGCGATTCTGGGAAAAAAGAGAGCAGCGTGCTTTTGCCTTAGTAAAGTGGAAGGATCCCCTAACTGGTGCTTGGCATGGACCCGATCCTGTTCTAACCTGGGGTCGAGGGCATGTATGTGTTTTTTCACAAGGAGAAAATGACGCCCGCTGGCTGCCTGAACTCTGCGTTCGGATCGTGGAGAGTGACAGTGGCCATCCAAGCAGCGACTCACTGGGCCTACACCCCCAACCCTCCAGTGGTGCATCCTGCGACGTGGGAAGGACCTGAGTTATTTGTGCATGTCAATCGGGACTGCTACTGATCCACTTGTTCCACACATTCATATGACCTGTGTTTCTCCTCCTTTTACTATTATGTAGGGACCTTTTAACATATTCATTGACTCTACACAATTTAATATGTGACATTATTTTGTCTTTACCATCCCTCTTCTTAATAACCTTTTTTGTAAAAGATGCCCAGGTGAAAAGCAAAGGCCTCCAGAGGTAAGCAGAAGTCGGCCGACCCCCTGTATGTCTGTGTTTTGTTTTATTTTTTTTTTATTTTATTTTATTTCATTTTATTTTATTTTTTTTTAAAAAAAAAAAAAAGGGATGCACTGTGGGCCTAAAATAGAGGCCTGGGTGGTCAAGGGACGCCTTGACCCCCCTTCCCCTTCTGAGTTTCTTGTCAATATCAAGGCATACCTGAGAGTCCCACCAGCAAGACATGTCTAAATCTAAAAATAGCTGTTAAGTGTATCTGATTGAGTCCAATTTTCTTGTTATATGTCAATGTCTGTTTATTTAAAAGTCTCCGCTTCTCTGTCTTGTTCGTGTTACATATTTTTCTTTGTCCAGTTTTTGTCTTTAAAATTGGTACCATTTCCAAGTATGGATCCTTATGGTTTTTCTGTGCGTACTCAAGCACACATCCTTGTTATTTATTTGAACATTTCTGGACCTAGCATGGCCGCTCCCCCATGTCTGCAGTTGTAACAAGCCCTGGAAAAATAAATTCCAGCTAAGTTGCCTTGCAAAAAGTTTTGTTTCGAACCTGGTTCTCACCTGTAAGAGTAAAATTGGCAAAACTCTCTTGACACAAACTTCCGGAAATTGAACGGCCGATATTAATTTTGCGCGCTTTATGATCTTTGAGTATGAATGTGTGTGAATGAGTGAGTGAACATGTTCAAGGTTAAATTGTCAGCATGCTGTATAAAACAATGGATAAATTTATACTTAAACACAAAGACAATTGGGTAAATCTAAGCTTAAAACTTCAAGAAAAATATTAGGTTTGAATGTTTTACAATGTCTCAAAGAATTATTGTGTTGTCTTAAAGAAAAACTGGTAAATATTTTTCTAGATCCTGAAATCTGCATTTTATTGCAGGGCATACAGCTGTTTACAGTGTAAACATTGTATCCTGTTCAGCACAGAGGTGTTAGGGAATTTGGGATTTATTACTTTAAGTTAAAGTTTGGAAACATGTATTAGAGATTTAAATGTAAAATTGTTCATTAACGTCAGAAACTTTGCCTGTCCTTTCTTGCAAACTGACACTAGAAATCTGATGGTAAAATGTGGATAATGTGATTAGTATTTTAAAGGAATGTTTAAAAAAAAAAAAAAAGGGAAGGAAACTAAGTCCAGACTTAGACTTTTGGTGCACTGATGTCTATAGTTCTTGCATTAGGGAAAAACTGTTATTTGAGTTTAAACTGTTGTTGGAGTTTTAGACAGTAATCTAAACTGCATAAGAGCCCCTTTTTTCTAAAAGGCCCTAGGGGGCCTGAGGGCAGGAGTTCTTTGTGCCCTTAAAGGTTTTTCAATTGCAAATAAAGGCTAAGGTGTTAATTGTTTAAGCCAGTATCAGTAAAAGTTATTAAGAACATTGGAAATGGGTTTCTAAACAATATTTGAAAGTGAAGTTGTCTTAAATGTTTAAAGAAAGAGAGAAAAGGAAAATCAGGACTACCAAAGTAATTGCTTAATTGCTATTTCAGCTTGCTCTTGTAACTTCCAGCTAGCCCATTGGAGAAGAACAGCAATCCTTATTCAGATGTAACTTTGGCCTTTTCCAGGTTCTAGGTAAGCTCATGCTTAGAGACTATTTCTGTGTCGACCACCTTGTTGCTCTAATTGGAGAAACGTGGCCTTTTGTAGGACTCTCTGATCTGAAAACTGCAGTTTTGAGCCAACCCCGGGCAAAGCAAAGTCCCTGTGAGATTGTGGTGTCTAATCTGGCAGCAGAGTGCTATTAAGGCAGAGTTGCTTTGGAGCTCGAAGCCGCAGAGTGCTAGCTCTGAGCTGAACAGCTGGGGGACAGCACTCAAGCACCAAGCTCAGGACTCAAAGTGGCAGGGTGCTAGCCTTGAGCTGGAGAGCTGAGGGACAGTGCCCGGGCCCTGAGTTCAAGTCCAGCAACTAAGCAAGTGAATTGCCAATGGGACATTTATCCCTGTGTGGAGAAACTCTACTGGGACACGATGCAGAAAGCCTCTGCTTGGATGGCAGAGTTGGTGTCAGATCTTAGTCACTTGTGCTTGGCCGATCAAATTAATCAGAGCCGGGAGGTCATAGAATAGTTTGTAAGCATGCCTTACTAATGCCCGTGCCTTTCATAACTGGGCAGGAACTTGTCAATCTTCTGTGATAGTGGGTAGTTTAAAGCCCTATTTGAGCGAAATTTTTATTTATTTATTTATTTATTTATTTATTTATTTATTTATTTATTTTTGACACCAGCCACAAATTCAGGAAAAGTTTGTGGATCTGAGACTTGTGTCTCTATTAATCTGTTTAGATCTGACAACTGAAGCATTGTTAAGGTTGCAGAAATTTAGTTCCCCAGACAATCAAGAAAAGGCCTTTGCAAATGGGTGCTAAGTAAGTTACACTATTGTAGCCAAAGATGGTTTGTGCAGTTGTTAAATGTTAAATATGATCTCCAGTTTGGAGCAAATTATTATTCCTGATATCTAATCCTTGCAATCCCTAATAAAACAGGCTAGGCTTCTTAAGGTCCCTGGTCAAGCACAGAGACAACGCCCCTGAGTCAGCTTGAAGAAGTCACAGAAGCTGAATCTCCGCCCATCTATCCCCTTTAGATGAAGGGACCAGTCATTTTTGGAAAGTGAGACAGGATAATGAGATAATTAGAGATAGTGGAAAGAATAGAAATTGCACTTGTGTTTCTTTTAAAATAAAGATGGGGGATATGTTGGGAGCAAGAGTGGAATCAAACTGTACTTTGATTTGCATCAGATAATTGCTTGATTGTCTTATTGTTTTTTGGCCTTCTCCTGTTCAATTGATCTGAGATTTACCATATGAATGTAACCCCCAACAGTTCCCTGATTAACCATCTGGATGTAACACCTGGCAGTGCCCTGGTCTCAAGAAGGGATATAAATTTTGAGTTAAGAATAAACGAGGCGGCAGTTTTTGCTTGGGCTGCAGACCTCCTGGACCCGATGTGTTTGTCTCTCTTCTAATTTTTCCAGTCCCTGCCCCTTATTTCAGGAACCCCAATTTGCTGCCGGTAGGCCCCGGCACCCAGGCTTGCCAAGAACTGCAGTCCTGCCATTCTCAGTCTCCCACATAGCTAGGAATGGCTGGCATTGGTCACTGCAGCTAGCTATGGGTTGAGGAGTCTCAACCTTTTCTACCTTGTCTGGTCTTGAACGAGCCATCCAGTCCCTGGTCCTACAGATCTCAGCCTCTCCAATGGCTAGAATTACAGACATGAGCCACCAATGCCTGGCAATGACATGTATCTTCCTTTAAAGTTTCATCTGCTCTGCCGTCTGGTAGTTACTCTTCTTGGGTCCCGGCCTCCCTTTCATTCACATACAACTTCTAACCTTTCTCTCCATTTTGAGTGGGAAATTGTGTTCTTTGCAGAATGTGCTTATTTGTACTAAAACCACTTCCCAGAAAAGGAAGAATGTGGTCTACATTAGACACACCATTCCAACACTACCCGTACTTTCCAAGTTTACATGGTGGGTTAGTCAGCTTTCAGCCACTGTAACAAAATACTTGAGCTAATTAGCCTATAAAGGAAAAAAGGGGGTTATTTTGGCTTATAGTTTCAGACTAGTCCATGATCAATTGGCTTTGGGCCAGTAGCAAGGTGGCATATCACAGGTAATACATGGTAAAGAAAATCTTTCACCTCATAGGAAGCAAGTAGCAAAATAATGAAAGACACGAAGGAGCCAGAGTTCCAAAACCCACTTTAAGGGCAGATCCTCAGTGATCTAAAATCACTCATTTGGCTCCACATCTTCTTTGTGTGTGCTAGTCCTAGGACTTGAAGTCAGAGTCGGGGGTACTTCCCTATAGCTTTTGTGCTCAAGGCTAGCATTCTACCACTTCAGCCACAGCTCCAATTCTGGCTTTTGGGTGGTTAATTAGAGACAAGAATCTCACAGACATTTCTGCACAAGCTGGCTTTGAACTATGATCCTCAGATCTCAGCCTCCTGAGTAGCTAGGATTACAGGTGTTTGCCACTGGCACCCAGCTGGCACCACCTCTTAAAGGTTCTGGCACCTCCAAACAAAACAAGCTGGGTTCAAGACTTTAACACAGAGGCTTGTATGGGACAAATTATAGAACAGGAGAGCAAGTGTTCACATCTGCTATGAAAATAGCAATAACCACATACAGATGTTCTCCCCGATGAATCTTATATATGACTACAAATCTCAACACAGGTTCTCCAGCCCACAGGAGGCACTGGGACTGCAGAATTTCTGAATTCCCAGGTAACTATGACCTTATGTCAAGATCATACTTGGGCCAATTGTGTCACAAGCTGAGAGCTGGGACATGGGATCCATTTTTTAATGTTTGAAGGTGATTTAAATATATAGTCAAGATTGAAAAACACTGGTCTAACCATGTGTGGTGAACCTGAACTCCTAGCTATTTGGGAGGCAAACAAAGTTTAGGGGACAGTGTCTCAAGGCCAGCTCAGACAAAAGACTTTTTGAGATTTCATCTCAGCCAATGGCTAGATGTACTCCTTGCACATAATTATTATCCCACCTAAGGGGGAAACACAAGGCCGAGCACAGTATACACCTGTCATCCCCAGTTATGAAAAAACACACGTAGAAGGATGCAGGCTAGCCCAGCCATAAAGCAAGACCCTACTCAAAGCTAACCAACACAGCTGAGAATGTGGCTTGGTGGTCGAGTGCTTGCCTGGCATGTATAAAGCCATGGGTTCAATTCCTCGGTATCACATAAACAGAAAGGGCTGGAAGTGGCACTGTGGCTTAAGTGGTAGAGTGCCATCCTTGAGCAAAAGAAGCTCAGGGACAGTGCCCAGGCCCTGAGTTCAAGCCCCAGGACTGGCAAATAACAATAACCAAGCTAGATGCTGTGGAGCATATATAATAAACTCCTAACTACTCAGGAAGCTGAGATCTGAGGATCAAGGTTCAAAGCCAGCTTGGAAAAAGGCCAGAAGCAGAGTATGACTCAAGTAGTAGAGCATCAACCATACACAAACAAGCTAAGGAACAGGGCCCAACTTCTAGGTTTTAGCTCCAGTACTGGCGTTGAATAAATAAGCAGCAGGGTTGGAGGTGTTCAAATGGTAGAGTACCTGACTAGCAAGCATGAATTCCTCAGTTCAATCCCCAGTGCCACCAAAAGAAAAGATACAAGAGAAAAAAAGAAAGAAACAACAACAAACACTGATCCAATAAAGCATTTCCTACTGCTTCTCATGTATTTTCTGAACTATGACAATAACTAACTTCCATTTCTTTCTCTCTTCCCATTAACCATACCATTTCTTCTCCTTCAAGATTTAAAACTACACTAACGTTGTGTATATGCCTCTAACTTTGTCTTAAGTCATTTTTCTGAGGAACATGAATCCTTCAGAATCGTGGAGAGGAAGAGAAAGAGAAAAATGAGTCCAGAAGCTCTCTGTGGAAGGCAAAGAAGTGTCCAGTCTTCCCATCCACTGAACAAAAGCAGTCACCCTTGGGGCAAGAAGGGTGGGTGGGTGAGAGGAGATAATGAAGCTTTGTTCATACAAACCCCTCCCCTTATAGATATGTAGGAAGTTGCAAACCAACAACCACCAGGCTGAGTTCAGCCTAAAATGTGTTTCTTTTGGCCCATCCAATGTTTTTAGGAGGTTGGCAAGTAATACAGATTTTTCTCAACATTGGATATTACACAAAAATGTGAACTTATGGTTTCTATTTAAAAGATCATAACATCTGGCAATGCAGAGTTATATTACAGTAAGGTTTTTGTTTCTGGCCCCAATATTAAATCACCTAAATAAACACTATTTTCCCATTTTCTGTGAGTTAGCTGAGCAGAGGTGCTCTGGGCCAACTTAGATAATCCCATGGTTAGGGGAGAGTCTGAAAGACTCTGTGGAAGGTCCAGGAATCTTCTTCACATGTCTTGGCCATGCATTTCCAAAGTTGAGTCAAGAGCTAGCTGGCTGCCAGTGGCTTGTATCTGTCTTCCTGGCTACTCCGGAAGCTGAGATCTGAAGATTGAAGTTCAAAGCCAACTGGAGCAGGAAAGTCCATGAGACTCTTATCTCCAATTAACTAGCAAAAATCCAAAAGTGGTAGAAAACCTAAGAGACAGTGCCTACACCCAGCATTCAAGTCTTAGTACCAGAAAAGTAAAAAGAAAAAAAAAAAACAACTCTTGGCTAATGTCCCATTGGCCAAAGCAAATCTCATGGCCATGCCAAGATTCCAGAGCTGGACAAACAGAACCCACACTTCTTAATGAAACTTGCAATGCCATGTTGTACAAGGAGGCCTGTATTGGGGGATGGGAAGATTTGGTGGTCATTTTTGTGGTTTATTGGCAGCCCAGTCAGTTGGAGGTGAGTGATGGTAGTCTTCTTTGGTAACAGGGCCCTTACAGGCCCCATTCTCCTCTGTCATTAACCATTTCTACCCAGCCCAGCTACTGCACTAAGTTTTTATTGTTCTTCCCCCCCCATGAGCATTTCCAAATGGACCTCCTGATTTAGCCAACACTGTCTCTTGATGCTCTCAAGGACTTCTGTGGCCTTGCTAATTATTGCCATTTTCTCTTGCCAAGAACCTCTGTGAAAATCACTATAAGACAACACAAAGAGCTCGAGGGAAGGGTAATCAAAGACTTTGGTGAGGGCTCTGGATATAGCCCAGTGAGAGCACATATGCAAGGCCCTGTGTGTGGCATCTTCGATACCGAACACACACACACATGCAAATGCACACTCACATACATCCTGCATAAACAAACTGAAGAAAAAGAGCATTCGAATAAAAAGTGATCATATACATTTTCGGGAAAGAAACAGCATAGACCAGGTGCTGGTGGCTCATATCTGTTATCCTAGCTACTTAGACGGCTACTATCTAAGGATCTGAATTCAAAGCCAGCCTGGGTAGGAAAGTTAGTAAGGCTCTTATCATCAATTTAATAGTGAAAAGCTGGAAGTGGAGCTATGGCTCAAATGATAGAGGATCACCTTGGGCAAAAAAAGCCAAAGCTGGGCCGGGAGTTTGGCCTAGTGGTTGAGTGCTTGCCTAGCATGCACGAAGACTCAGGTTCCACCTGGGTACTGTTCATCGGTACCACATACATAGAAAAAAGCCAGAAGTGGTGCTGAGGCTCAAGTGGTAGAGCTCTAGCCTTGAGAAAGTCCAAGGACAGTGCTCAGGCCCTGAGCCCAAGCCCTGACTGGCAAAAAAAAAAAAAAAAAGCCAAAGCCCTGAGTTCAAGCTCCAGTACCAGCAGAGAAGTGCCTCTGCATTTTGAATCTCTCTGTAATCTAAGTTAATCTGGCCTAGGCCACTTCCAGGTCAATAAATCAGAAACCTCAAGAACTATGGCCAAACCAGGTATGTTCCTAGAAGGTTCTAGGAGAGTCCTAACTCTCAGTAAGGTTGAAGATCACTAGAAGCAGGTTAGTTCTATTTCAAAACTGAAAATGTCTTCAAGTTCAGTTCACCAATGAAATACATTCCCTTTTTAGTAGCTGCCAAAAGCCCAGTAGAGACTTACTTTTAAAAATCTACTTGATAGGATAAGGTGCTAATAGAGCATGTCAGGTGAGGAGGCAATTTCTTATTCTGTGACTCAAAGTTAACTTCCTTAATTTTTTTTATTTTATCTATTTTTATTTCTATTTTCGGTGCTGCTAAAGTTTGAACTCAGGGCCTTGCACTCCCGCCATGATTTCTGCCACACCCAACCCTTTTGTTTTAGTTTGTTTTTCAGATAAGGTCTCATTCATTTTACTCAGTGGGAAGTAGGCCTTGCTCCTCCTACCTTCTCCTCCCAAAGTAGCTGTGATTATAGTCATGAACCACATCCAGAAGCGTTTTTGAGATAGAGTCTCAATAACCTGATAAGCTTCAAATCTTGAGCCTCCTATCACACGTGGCTGGGATTCTACAGAAGGCACCAGTATATCTTGTCCCACACGTTAACTTAAAAAAGATAACCCAACCAATTGGCCTATGTTGTGTCTAATTTAATGATTCAATCACTGCTGTCATCTCAGAAAACAAAGAGTTCTGCTGAGGATTATCTGTTGGTACCAGGTTTCCTGATCTTTCGCATTTTCTCTCTTGGATACTGAGCCATAGAAGACTTGATTCCAGTAAGCCTGCATTAAACAAAGGACCAACTGGGATTCAGGACTACCGTCAGTGTTTTCTCCCTTCTTTCCTTTCTTTCTTTTTTATACCAGTACTGGGGCTTGAACTGAGTACTTAAGCCACTGTTCCACTTCCGGCTTTCTGCTGGTTAACTGGAGACAAAAACTTCACAGAACGCAGGCTGACTTCAAATCACAGCCCTCAGCTCTCAGCCTTTTGGATCGCTAGGATTATAGGAGTGAGAAACCAGTGCTCAGCTTCCTTGCATGTTTTGAAGTCGTGAATTAGCCTTTTGCATTGGTTATTTAGACAAAGAAGTATAAGGTATATAGAGGTAGGATAGCAACCATCTCAGGCTAAAGTGACTTTCCCTCCATTGAACACTCTGGCTGCGGCAATCAGGCCTGTCATTCTGCAGATGTTGGCAGGCAAGGGCTGGTTTGGGTCACAGCTGGGAACCAAGAAACCTTCTTTTCCTTCTTTACCTGCCCCCTTAAGGAAGAGGTGACAATGACAGAACCCCCTTGAAAGTTGTGGAAGTTGTCCCTCTTCTGCGGGAGACCAGCAAGCTAGTAAGGGGACCCCATTGTACTAGACAGAGCCTATATCTCCCACGCTCCCCACTAGCCTGTGCACCCCTTCAGTGGGGACCCACTGGGAAGCCTAGTGTGAGGGAGGAGAGCCACCAGCCAGAGCTGACGAAGCCCGCTCAATGACAGGAAGAGGACCAAAAACGCTCTGCATTTCCTGACATGTACACAACCCCGAGGAAGCCCAGTGTCCACTAACAGACCCACAGAGGCCCGAGGACGGAGTCATGGCTGAGTGACAGGTGCTACCCTGGGTCTGATTGGCATTGTCACCTATAGCTTCACAATGTCTCCACAAGTGCCTGTGACTGACGACCCCTAACCTTGCAAATGCAGAACCCGAGGCTGGAGGAAGTGAAGGGTCAGGTCCATCCACTTGGGATTCCTGAGTCCAAAATGGGGGGTACCAGCCTCCCTCTCCATCCACCCTAAGCACGCAGCTCCGGCCACGCCTTGGAAGCTCCAGTCTCCCATAGAAGCCCAGGCTGTGGGCGGGACTCGAAACTCATGGGTGGAACCCATCTATCTGGTCCTGGGCCCAGCATTGGAAGGCCAATGCTGTGTGGGGCCCGCGTCCTGCCGGGCGGCCCTGCCCTGCGGCCCTGCCCTGCGGCCCTCGGTTGTTTTTTGGCCTCCACAGAGCCCGGCTGGGGACGCGGGGTGGCGCCTCCCTGCGTGGACCTGGGCCTGAGCACCAAGCCGGGCGGTGGATCCGGGTTTGGTCCCAGAGGGTGGGAGAGTTTCCTGGCCACTGGCTTGACAGCTCCCCAAGTGACCCCATCGTGCGGGGCTGCGCCCTGAGCCTGAGCAGCTGCCCAGCTGGGGGCTCCCCGGGCTCGGAGGACGGAGGGGACCAGAGGAGCCCCACACGGGGTTCCCTTTTCCAGCAGCCAGCCTGGATGTTAGCGAGATCGTTTTTCCGGGGGTTTCTCCGAGGCCCCTGGAGAGGGAGAGGCTCCCCACTTACCTCCTGGAAGGGCAGTTCCTCGGGGCACTCCGGCTGCAGGCGGTGCGCCCGGGTGGCTGAGCCAGTCCCGGGCATCCCGGCCTCGGCGCCCCGGCGGGGATGCGCTAGCTGGGACCGCCGAGGCGGACTCTGACCTCCCGCGGCCCAGGGAGGCCCTGATGGCGTGGGGGCTCTTCTCGTGACCTGGGCGATCGGGCCCGGAGATGAGCTGCGGCCGGCGGCCGGCTCCCCAGCTCGGGCCCCTTAGGCGGCCGCGCGCTCCGCCCGGGGCGGGGAGTCGATCCGGCCGGGGCGGGGTCGGGGGCGGGGGCCGAGCGCGTGGGGGAGGATCCCAGACCCACTCCGCGGGGGAAGAGGGGGGGCAATGGGACATCAGAGGCCACCCTGGCCAAAGACAACCATGCGCCCTGAACGGCACCTATGCCTAGCTTTCAGAGCAGTGTATTAGAACGCTCTCCCAAAGCTGGTTTGGGGAATCAAAAGAACTGATAATATGCTCAAGGGCACCTCTGCTGGGTCCCAGAGAGGATTGCGCCCCCCCCCCCCGACTCTGAATGGGACCCCAGGGGCCAGAGGCCTCTGGAGAAATCTTCTCCATTCGTGGGGGGCATACCCGAGTTCCAGCGCCACCTGGAATTCAAGGTTTCCAGAGTTGCCGAATTGCCAAGAGAAATTGGAAGTCTTAGGTTTCCATGGTCCTGGCTTTGTTCCGTGTTGTAATTGTTGGTGATGAATTTAAAATAATAAATATCCTCAGGTGAGCCTTGGTGCGCAGGACAAATGGTCCTGGCTCCTGCTCCAATCAAACTTAGGGATCCTTCCACAGGCCTGGGGCCTGCAACTGGCCCTGTTACCTGGCAGACTCCTTGGAGCTGTCCCTGGGGGCGGTTTCTGGGGACCCCAGTACAAGGTACAGCTGTCTGCCAAGGCACAGGTCAAAGACTGTGATAGGCAGAATTCTATCCCTGTTGTTATGGGCATAAAGATGTGAACGTAGAACAGGGCATAATAATGTGAAAAACACTAACATAAAATATGTGATGTGAAAATACTAACAACGAAAATTATGAGAATGAAAAGCAAGGGAATGAAATACAGTAAAATACTTAAATATATTGACAATAAAAACTGTATCTATGGGGCATCTGTCCATAAAAGATAAAACCACTAGAAGAGGGCTTTTAGGAGTAAAGCTAGAGTAACCGTGGAAATGGCCAGAACTCAGGCATATGGCTACAGAAGAGAGCTTCAAACACTTGGGCATAGAAGACAGAGTGACAGCTAGAGTAAAACACCAGCACACACCTGGGCACAACCAGTCCTAATCAAGCAAGGAGGAGTTTGGGCCAGAGAGGAACAGCCATGGGCGGATATAAGCAAAGGCCCCAAAATGGCACGTCTGTGAGCCTCTGTGTCCTGCAGAGGATACTCCTTGCCCAAGAGGACCCATAAAGGCGGAGTGTCATCATGTGGCCCCCGACCTCATATTGAGACAGGATTGGAAGCTGTGTCCAACAACAGACCACAGGCCCTGTTTGACTTTGGGAACTGAGAGACATGGGAGAGGGAGCACAGCAGGGTGTGCTGGAGAGGCAGGCTAGGATTAAACAGGTTAGAATTAAGACATAGCCAGGCACTGGTGGCTCACCGCCTGTAATCCTAGCTTCTCAGGAGGCGAGATCTGAGGATCCCAATTCAAAGCCAACCCAGGCACGAAAGTCCATGAGACTCTTATCTCCAATTAACCACCAGAAAACCACAAGTGGTGCTGTGGCTCAAGAGATAGTGTGGTAGACTTGAGCTGAAAAGCTCAGGGACAGTGCCCAGGCCCAGAGTTCAAGTCCCACCACTGATACAATAAAAAAAGGAAAGATATAGTAATTATGTGTTGTGCTGACTCTGCTACGTTATATTAAGTCAATAATGTGCGTTGCATCATATTACCTGCCTATTGATGAATTATTTCACCTACTCATGACACCTGTCAAAAATAAATTATATTCCTAATCCCTGGTATTATGAATCTACCTCCTTACATGCAAAGGAGACACTGTAATATCTCACATTGTATTTAGATGACCTTAAAACAGAGAGGTCAAGGGCAACAGTAGTGCTTGCTGGAAAATAAACTGATGATACCATTCCCCCTGACAGCCAAATCTCTGTTCTTACTGTCCCTCCCCATCACCGTGAACAAATGATACACTAGTGGCTTTGGAGAAGAGAGTCTGAGATCAAGGCCCCCGGCAGACACAGATGCTACTGAAATCTTGAATCCCTCTACTCAAGATAAGATTCTCTCCCACACCACCTCCACCCCAGTTCACTTCCATCTGCCCTTAATATTTAAAGAGATCTTAGCTGTAAGGGAGGTATGCCATTTCTTCAGCCAGACTGAAGGTGACTTGGTTGTCCTTCCCAGATTTTCAGTCTGAAAAAAACCTGGTCATCTTTCTGCTCCTTTTCTTTTCTTTCAGTGCTGTAATCCTATCCCTGGGGAGGCTAAGGCAGGAGGATTATAAGTTTGAGGCCAGCCTGATTTACACAGTAAATTCCACAACATCCTTCTTACATCCCAAGACGCTGCCTCCAAAACAAAACAAAACAGGAAGATCGTTGTAGATAACCTAGGTTTGCCCAGAGGAATCACAAAAGCCCTTAATAACAGTAGTGGAAGGCAAAAAAAAGAAATGGGATATTGAAAGCCCATAAAACTAAATAGGATGTTGCTGCTACCTTGGGGATAAAGGAGATGGGCAAGAATTAAATTCTGCAACAGCTTCAACTTACTTGAGAGCAAAATGATCCCCAGAGCTCCAGGAAGAAATAAAGCTCTTGCATTTATTCTAAGACCCTGGGCAGAGAATCCAGGGTCTTGGGACTTCTGGCACTTGAACTATAAACAATAGATAGGAACTGTTTCCATTGCCCAAATCTGTTATGCAGAGATAGAGGCTTAAAACGGAACATGGTTCTGCATTTCAATACCAAAGCCATGCTAATGAAGTGAGAGGGGTCTATAATGAGAACAGCACATGGCATTCTCTGTTTTTTTTTGTTTGTTTGTTTTGTTTTGTTTTCACTCAGTTCTAGTATCACAGCCTATACAAGCCCTTCCTCAGCTCCTCTAGGCCAATAGATAACTTCTTTGCTGGAGTCCTGTGTTCTTCCTAAACACAACCACGTGTGGCTCAACTGTTTGCAGATGCTGCACACACTTGTAGGAACAAAAGCACAGGAAGCTTTCATCTTTGGATAGCCAAAATGGCAAAGCAAAATTTCTAAAAGCTTACCACCCAAGCTCTGTGTCTACAGGCATCTAAAATAGTCATAATTATAATTAATTTCCTGTTGCAACTAGTTGCTGTACAGATTACCTAAAGCCCTGGGTATTCCTGACAAAAGACAAATATTCCATTTCTATCTGAAGTGGCAGCTTCCAGAATATTGTCTGTGGCAGAAACTTTTAAACTAGCCTTAAAAATTGAAATAAAATGTACCCAGGTGTTGGTGGCTCATGCCTGGAGTCCTAGCTACTCAGGAGACTGAGATTTGAGGATCTCAGTTCCACACCAGCCCAGGAAGAAAAAAATATTTGAGACTCTTATCTACAATTAAGCAGCAAAAAGGAAGATGTGGAGCTGTGCTTAAGTATCAGCCTTGAGCAAAAACATCTCAGCTCAATTTTTAAGGCATCCCAGATGCTGTCAAGCTGTCACCAAATCTTTATCTTGAGGCATATCCTGCATGGTCTAGGCTAATCCACACATGGCAAATCCCTGGCCCAGTTATCTAAGGCAAGTAAATGACCTAAATTGGCTCATCTTGCCCCATCCCTCTGCAAAAAAAAAATCTATGGGTTTGGGGGAGGTTTCTACCATTCTTCCCTTTCATTTTCCTTATGAGCACACATTTATTTTCTCGTATTTTATTATCTTTGTGCAAAGGGGTTTCAATTCAACATATCAGTTTGAGTCCAATCCATCTTTTTGTTGTTGTTTTTGGTCTTGGGGCTTGAACTCTGGGCCTGGGCACTGTCCTTAAGCTCTTCAGGTTAAAGCTAGTGCTCTGCCACTTGAACTACAGTGCCATTTCCAGTTTTCTGGTGATTATTTGGAGATAGGAATCTCACGGACTTCTGTGCCCAGGCTGGGTTTGAACCATGATCAGCAGATCTCAGCCTCTTAAGTAGCTAGGTTTACAGGAGTTAGCCACCAGGGCTGGGCCCAATGAGTCTTGATCAATGTCATCTCTTCCTTCACTCTCCCCCCCACAATCACCACAGCCTTTTACAGCCAACCCTGGGTGAAGATGACTGGATGACAGCGTCAGGGTAGAAAGAGGCAGGTCTGTGATGGCCTCTTGGAAAGACTGCTTGATCCCTTCTTCCCTCAAGCCACCCAACCTCTGGACTCAGCATTATGTGAGCAACATTATTATATAGCTCTGGAGACAGGTGATGGAACAAGCTCAGCATAAAAGTTTTTTTTTTTTGCCAGTCCTGGGCTTGAGCTCAGGGCCTGAGCACTGTTCTTGGACTTTCTCAAGGCTAGAGCTCTACCACTTGAGCCTCAGCACCACTTCTGGCTTTTTTCTATGTATGTGGTACCGAGGAATCGAACCCGGGTCTTCATGCATGCTAGGCAAGCACTTTAACCACTAGGCCAAACTCCCGGCCCTCAGCATAAAAGTTTTAAAGAATGTATATCCTTTAAACAAAAGCAAACATATTTCCCAAGACTAATGCACAAATAAATTATAGTCAGTGTTTACACTTAAGAAGAGGACATGAGGTAAGGATGTGAAAGGAAAGGAGATTTTCCTCTTTTTTTGCACTTGTCTGAAAGGATTCATTTTAAATGATAAGTCTCTCTATATTACTTTTTGTGGGTTTGTATATAGTCAAAGGAACAGGGATAGAGGACCAGAAACAAATAACAATTTTATCCTATCCATGCTTCCAGTTATGCAAAAAACTGATAATAAAAATATAGGGATAACTCCCTGTCCCAGTCTGCACACACTAATGAGGACTTGTATCTGTGAAGTGTGAAAATGAATCAGAGACTTTGAGAGTCTTTGAGATCCAGGCAGCCCAGGACACCTGTAACGACTCTAAGATGTCATAGTAATCAGCTCACTGTCATAACCAAGTACCCAAGACCAGGTGGCTTAAAACCAATAGAATTGTATTTGTGTAATTCTGAAGTCAAGGTATGAGAGGTCAGCTTCTTCTAAGACTTCCCACTTGGCTTGCAAAATGGAAGTCTCCTCCCCCATCTTCACATAGGCTTCCCCCTAGAATTACAAAGGGATTTTGTGGAATTGGGTGCTTCCCTGGACATCTGAGTATTTGCTCAGTTTCCACCTTCTCTGTCTTCCTGCTCATCTCTTCTCTGATATTTTCTTTCCTTGCATTGCCCTTCTCGCCCCCTATTGTATTGTGTGTCTTATCTCTTCAAGTTATTGTTTATTATCTACTTACATTGATAAAGTATAATCTCTACCAGGATAGAGATTCGTGTTTTGTCCACAGACTTTTCCCAAGTACCGAAAGCTGTGTCCAGAAAATAGAAGATTTTCTGTAAAGACACTTGTGGAAGTGTTTACAACAGATTCCCTCCAAGCCTTGCAGAGAACCACAGAACAAAGAGTACACGAGGCTGTGCTTTAAGGAGCCTTGCTACCCCTGGGTCTAAGCCCCATTCCTAATTCTGCTTCCCACAGTAGCTGCGGTGATAGGCATATACCACCATGCCCAACCTTTTCTAGGATAGGAACCTTGTGAACTTTTTTGCCAGGTGGGCCTAGAACCAAAGTCCTCTTAATCTTTTTACCCCTTATAGCCAGAATAACTGACACTAGCCTGTCTAGCGCCTGGTTAGTTTCCATTTTTACTTAATAAAGCCATTCTCTCAAGACACTGTAATTCTTTGTTGCAGGAAGTTAAGCTGATTACAAAGTTGGAACTAAGTTTGCCTTCACTTCTGACACCGATATATTGTAAACGTGACAGGTTCTCCAATAATTTTGGTTTCATAATTTACTAGAAGGGGCTGGGTTTACAGGTATGCTTTATTTCAGCGCAAGGGTGTACATTAAAATCAGCCAAAAGAAGACCTACATGTAGTTGGAGCCATTGAAAGGCTCAATGCAGAGGAGTCTATGGGGGCCTAGTGTAGAGGGGATTCTATATGGGGGTCCCATGTGGAAGCACCCCAGATGGAGGGCCTGGTGTGCAAGGGCCCCTTCTGGAGGTGTGGAGTTTCTGGTTTCTGATCCCTGTAGATTCTGGAAAGAGTTGCCTTCTGTTAGCTTTGTGTATGAAATGAACAG
This sequence comes from Megascapheus bottae, assembly GCF_031878675.1. NCBI lineage: Eukaryota > Metazoa > Chordata > Mammalia > Rodentia > Geomyidae > Megascapheus > Megascapheus bottae. Next base: position 9,027,562 of record NC_143515.1, read on the forward strand.
GAAAGACTACCAACCAGGGAATCAGACTCATAGCTTGGCTACCAGAGTTTTCAGGGGGTTTAATCACTACAACCCTCATGGTTGACCTTCAGCCTCTAGTCTCTCACTGGGACCAAGATAATACCTTTAATGTCTGGCTCCTCTGGACTGGGAACTAATTCTTCAGATACAGTAAGCCCAGGCAGATAGAAACACAAACAATTCTTCTCTCTCTCTAGCAGAATCTTCCAGCAGCTCAAAGGTCATGTTGTAGCTAGCCAAGAGCATAGGTTAGATCTGTCTTCGGGTAATGTTAATCCTTGACTACTTACTTGTATTTACATTTCTTCTTGCAAATTCACTGTTCTTGTGTTTCTACAGAAAAGAATGGAGAAAGAACTCTAGGAACAACACTTTGAATGATTGACAGAGATGAGACCATTTCCATACTAGTAAGGCTAAAGATGATAGAATGAAAAATATTAAATATGATTTTAATGTATTTCTAATCATATAAAAAATAGAGCTTGGGTGTTGGGTGAGGAAAGATGGTGCCAAGGAGGTGACCTTCCCTGAATCCTTCTAGCACCCTGTGATACCGAAGCAGGACATTCTGTCCCTTTGACTTCTCCCTCCATTACTGGAGGCCTCATCTGCCCCTTCCTCCCTATAAGTAGCAGAAAGGAAAGGTGGACAGTTCCTCGAACATTATGTCCAATTCTGGGAAGAAATTCAGGTTGTTCACTGAAAATTGTCTTGCACCACCAGGAAGGCATGTTTAGATGAAGATTTTGCACGACACTTTGAAGAATCCGTATCAACCAACTGTAAGACTGGAATTCATTTTGAGAAGAATAACATTGACAGGAAATTTGAATGTTACTCAGAGGGCAGACAGTAGGAGGGAAGATGTTGAATAAATACATCTTTGAAGCCGGGAGTTTGGTCTAGTGGTAGAGCGCTTGCCTAGCATGCATGAAGCTCTGGGTTTGATTTCTTGGTATCACGTACACAGAAAAAGCCAGAAGTGGTATTGTGGCTCAGAGACAGTGCTCAGGCCGTGAATTCAACCCTAGAACTGGCAATATATAGATATGGATACATATAGATATAGATATAGATATAGATAGATTGACACTGGAAACCTTTGGGAAGGAGAAGATTGGCATATCTGGTAAGAAAGTGAGTGAGTCATTAGAAACTCAGCTTCTGGTTGCTTTAGTAGGCAAGAAAATTAATTTAGAGCATAGCAAAGATTAAAACCTGAGAGAGTTGATATTTCCAGGAACATGGTTTTAGTAGTTTCCTTGTCCCAGCAACTGAATCCTGTCTTCCTGTTTTTTAGAAAGTTGTTGCTGAAATCCTTAGAATCAAAACTGAACAGTGAGGGGGGGGTGGTTCCATCAGGTGCTATAAATTAGAGCCAGAAATCTCCATACATCATCACTATGTTGAAGATGACATGAGGAAGCTAAATGAAAGCTGGTGATAAACAGGGGATTAGAGGTAAGGGTGAGGGGTGGGAGGAGGAAAGCAATAAGAAGGGTAATTCTGATCAGAATAAAATGTGCATGTTTGAATTGCCATATGAAGCTCTTTGGTACAGTTAATACACACTAATACAAATGAACAACAGGAAAGTAAAACAGGCTTTTGTTAAGGTGGGGTACAAGTGGGCATGGGGAGAGGGAACAGAAAGGGGACATGAAGGCAGAGGGGATCAGAGAGAGTGACAGAGGGGTGAATTTGATGGGGATACATTGTATGCGTGTATAGAAACGTCACAATGAAACCGCTCTTTTTTTTTTTTTGCCAGTCCTGGGCTTAAGCTCAGGGCCTGAGCACTGTCCTTGGACTTTCTCAAGGCTAGAGCTCTACCACTTGAGCCTCAGCACCACTTCCGGCTTTTTTCTATGTATGTGGTACCGAGGAATCGAACCCGGGTCTTCATGCATGCTAGGCAAGCACTTTAACCACTAGGCAAAACTCCCGGCCCGAAACCGCTCTTTTTGTAAAGTAATAAAATATCGCTCAAAATGTTTTCAAAAAAGATACACAAAATAGCTGCTAACCTGAAGTCCATGTGTCCGGGTTAGGGAGTGCATTGTCCCTCTTGTGTGATCATTCTGGCCACTCTTCAACTCTGAGTGGCCCAGGAGATCTGGGAAAGGTTTTGGTTTTTTTTTCAGTGTCCTCCTCCCAGGTCATCTTCTGCAAGGGCCTCCTCACCAAAGCAGCTGCTCCTGGAACTCGAAAGAATACATCTCAAGGGCCACACACTTGTGTGAAATAATGCACCTTCTATCTGGCAAATATAACTATAACCCCTCTACTAATTACAATAAAAATATATGAAAAAAGGACCACATAAACTAAACATTCATTCAGTTCATTCACTGATGTGGATGATATTGACCATTTATGTCCTTACTTCCTCTTTTTTATTTTTAAAGTATACCAAATAATAAAAGCTTTCCAAGCCTTGATCATTAGCCAGGATTTTTTTTTTTTTACCAGTCCTGGGCTTGAGCTCAGGGCCTAAGCACTGTCCTTGGACTTTCTCAAGGCTAGAGCTCTACCACTTGAGCCTCAGCACCACTTCCAGCTTTTTTCTATGTATGTGGTACCGAGGAATTGAACCCGGGTCTTCATGCATGTTAGGCAAGCACTCTACCACTAGGCCAAACTCCCGGCCCCATTAACCAGGATTTTGCCATAGCAAAATTTTCCTGGGTTAACTCAGTGTCTGAGAAAGTGTATATCAGTGTACAAATATTGAAAAGTTACATATTTTTACCTACAGTTACTAAAAAGGCATGTTTTTGCTAACTTTTGTGAGGGGAATAAAACAGAGATCTACCTAACTGAAAATGCTTGAAATACAATATGACAAATATTTCAATGGAACATGGTGGCTCATGTCTGTAATCCTAGCTACTCAGGAAGCTGAGATTTGCAGATATCAGTTTGAAGCCAGTTTGTGCAGAAAAGCCCATGAAACTCTACCACCACCTAAATGAGATACAAAATATGTATTCACAGAAACCTGTACGTGAATATCAATGGCAGCTTTATTTACAACCACCGAAATCCAGAAGCAAATGAAATGCCCTTCATTAGGCCAATAGGTATATGAATTTTGGTGTATCTACAAAATTAAATACCATTAAGTGACAAAAAGAATGAATTGTCAAATAATGAATAAACATGGAAGAACATTAAGTATGAATTGAGCCTTGACTGTGAAAATAAATCACTCTGTAAAGGCTTTATATGTGTGAAGCCATTGTACCCACCCTTCTTCTTACTAATTAATTAACTAGCTAATTACTTGGTGGTACTGGGGTTTTAATCTCAGAGCTTTGCACTTGTCAGGCAGACACTCTATCACTTGAGCCATGCCTTTAGACCTCTTCTGTTTATTTTTGTGATAGTCTTCATTTTTGTCCAAGCCAGGTTGGAACCATAGTTCTCCTGATCTCACCATTGCACACATAAGGGTATTCCACTGAGCCCAACTATTAGTTTAGATTACTTTTTACCTAGGCTAGTCTTGAGCCACAGCCCTCCTGGTATCTGTCTTCCAAGTAGCTAGGGTCATAGGTGGAGTTACCAGGCCTAGCCTTATTTATTTTTAATGGATACATAATAATTGTAAAATTATGGGATATAGTGTGGCAATTTAATATACCTTTACAATGTGTAATGACCAACCCAAGGCAATAAGCTCTCACCTCTCTTTGAACATGCATTTCTCTGTGTTGGGAAGCTTCAAATTCCTTTGTGCTAGTTCTTTATAAGTTGGAACATAGTAAATCGTTGTAAACTATTAACAGTCATACTACTTCACTGCATTACACTGGGATTTGTTCCTCACATCTAATTGGACGTTGCAGCCATTACCCATTCTCAAATACAGTCCTAGAAGAGGTTTTTTATTTAATTTTATTGTCAACATGATGGACAGAGGGGTTACTATTGCATACATAAGATAATGAACACATTTCTTATCAAACATTATTAACTACTCCTTCATTTTTCTCCCACTTTCCCTCCCCCAGCTCCCTCCCTCTGTTGTAAAGTTCATTTCAAACATGTTGTCTTATGAGTATCACCGCTGCACTGGTTTACCCTTCATCCTTTGTCTCACCATCTTGTAGTTCTGCTCCTCTGTGCCCAATCAGAGAACGATACATACAAGACATAGGGTACCAAAATCAAATGCAGTGACAACAGGGGATAAACCAAAGGGAGAAAAGAACTAAAGAAAAAAGAAATAGCTTCACACCGTGCATTAACAACAGTACAACAACAAGGAAAGACCTCATTTCCATATCTTGGAGTTTACTTTGACGAGCATTGGCTTATATGGTCATATACACATAGCTACTGAGCTACTGTGATTCTTTGCCAAGACTATCCTAGATATATACTAATTATTACGAACAAGGGAAGCCATGGAGCGTATGTTTCTTTGGGCTGGCTTACTTCACTTACTATGATTGTCTCCAAGTCTTTCCATTTCCTTGTGAATAGAGTTTTGCTATTCTTTCTGATGGAAGCTTCTATTTACCACATTTCCACCACCTAATCAATATGTAACCTCATTCAAAACAGATTTCCTGGGCTGGGAGTTTGGCCTAGTGGTAGAGTGCTTGCCTAGCATGCACGAAGACCTGGGTTCGATTCCTCGGTACCACATACATAGAAAAAAAGCTGGAAATGGTGCTGAGGCTCAAGTGGTAGAGCTCTAGCCTTGATAAAGTCCAAGGACAGTGCTCAGGCCCTGAGCTCAAGCCCAGGACTGGCAAAAAAAATTACAAAAAAAGAAAAAACATATTTCCTTTATCATTCGACTCATGTTCAACATCACTGAAATCCATGACTGTGTGAAGTTTACCTAGTACTTCTTACAGAAGACACGAGACAGCTTTCTTACAGTTAGAAACACTAGACAGGCCGGGAGTGTGGTCTAGTGGTAGAGTGCTTGCCTAGCATGCATGAAGACCTGGATTTGGTTCGTCTGTATCACATGCACAGAAAAAGCCAGAAGTGGTGCTGTGGCTCCAGTAGTAGAGTGCTAGCCTTGAGCAAAGAAGCTCAGAGACAGTGCCCAGGCTCTGAGTTCAAGCCAAAGGACAACCAGAAAGAATCAGAAGGAGGAGGAGGAGGAGGAGCAGGAGGAAGAGGAGCAGGAGGAGGAGGAGGAGAAGGAGGAGGAAGAGGAGACACTAGTGAGTACTATAATGGGATCATGTTAAACATGACTAAATTCACACAGAAAATTCAGTCCTGTAATACCAGTGAGGCAGGAGGCAGTGGTAGATTTACATTGTGGTCTAAGACTGACCCTAAGCCCTCCCCCTCAAAAAAGAGGAGCAGGGGGCTACCAACATTAAACCCCAGTTATTCTTTGTTTTTTTTTTTTTTCTTTGCTAGTCCTGAGGCTTGAACTCAGCCTGGACACTGTCTGTGGGCTTTCTCAAAGCTAGCGCTCTACCACTTGAGCCACAGTACCACTTTTGCCTTTTTCTCTGTATGTGGTACTCAGGAATCGAATCCAGGGCTTCATGCATGCTAAATAAGCACTTTACTGCTAGGCCACACTCTTGGCCCCCATCAAACTCAAGTTCCAACAAAATTTTTTAAATTGATACTCCAAAGACAGGGGAAAAGACATTTTTTAAACTAGTTAAAGAGCTGACAAGAGAGTCTCATAGATTTTCCTGCCTGAGCTGGCTTCCATTGTAATCCTTAGATCTCAGTCTCCTAAGTCTCGAGGATTACAGGTTTGAGCCACCAGCGGCCAGCTCTGAAATTAATTTTTATTCTGTGTGTGTGTGTGTGTGTGTGTGTGTGTGTGTGTGTGTGTGTGTGTGTGTGTGTGTGAGTTCTAGGGCTTGAACTCAGGACCTGGGTGTTGTCGCTGAGCTTTTGTGTTCAAGGCTAGTGCTCAACCACTTAAGCCACAGCTCCACTTCTAAGAGTCTCACAGACTCTCCTGCCTGGGCTTGACTTCTAAACAAAATCCTCAGATCTTGAGTAGCTTGGACTATAGGTGTGAACCACCAGTGCCTGCCAGATGACTACATTTCTTGCACTTCTGCCTGTTTCACAATTTTGAGTCAGGTTCCTGAGTTCTGATAGTTCACACGCTGGTCCTCAGGTCTTCAGCTTCTTTCATGACCAAAGAGCAGGATCAGAACTGCACGACTGAGGGAGGAGAGTCACAGCAAAGAGGGCAAGGAGATCTCCTGTGGGTTCTTTAAGTGGGGTCAAGCTCTATGACCCCTCTAGGTATTGTCCTCAGCAATGTCATAGATGCTGCCAAAGCCATTGGCTCAGCTTGGTGATAAAGCACACATAGCGGGATAGCATTCAGTGTTGCCCGCCTTATGGATTATCTCATTGGAACAGAAGCCTGAATATCTACAATGCAGAGCAAAGGAGTAAGGTTTGGCTGAAGTGTAGCAAGCACAAAGTCCTGACTTCTAACCCTCCCCCCCATACCAAACACACAACAAAACAATCCTCCAAACAAAACAAAATACGACGCCAAGATGTAATGGAGTACAAAGTACAGGGACTTGGCTTTAGAAGGGATATCCTGACAAGCCCCCAGAACACTTGACATACACAAATTTGCCACACAGCATGACCCTGAACTTTCTCAGAGACTTTCTTCTGCCTTCTGGTTTGTACGTGCCCAACACATCTTGATATTTCCTGCTTACAAGACAATTGCTATGAATAGAGCAGCATATCATTTTGTAAAATATCAAAATGGTCCAGGTTCCTGTGGCCTGTATCACACAGGAAATCCAGAAAAGCCCAGGGGTAAGAGTGATGACTTACTATTGTCCTTTTTGCAAATGGACTGTTTCCTCTTCTCGAGGAAATGGAAAAGAAAGCATTTACCAGGTGAAATACATTCCAATTCTGCCAATACATTCTAATATGAACACTAGACCCACAGAGTGATTTCTATCATTAGGAGAAGCATCTATGATTCCCCTAATATCTATCTCCTATCTGGGGGTGTGTGTGTGTGTGTGTGTGTGTCCTGGGCCTTGAACTTAGGGTCTGGGCACTCTCCTGACCAAAAGGTCAGGGCTCAAGGCTAGTGCCCTACCACTGGAGCCACAACACCACTTCTGGCTTTTTCTGTGTATGTGGAACAGAGAAATTGAACCCAGGGCTTCATGCATGCTAGGCAAGCACTCTACCACTAGATCACACTCCTGGTCCCACAAGTAATTTTTGAAATTGACCTGGAATTGGTATAATCCCTGCCTGACCTTTGCCTGTCTGATTAATAATCTGATTTGTGTGTGTGTGTGTGTGTGTGTGTGTGTAATCAACTTGTATAAAACCCAAGGTTGGGCTGAGAAAGTGGCTTAGTGACAGAGTGCTTGCCTAGTATGCATAAATCCCCAGTTTTGATTCCTCAGTACCACATAACAATTGGACCCTAAAGACTGCTTTAACTAAGATATCACAAGAAACAGGAGCCACCTGGATAGATATGTTGCCATTAGCTCTCTTTATTTATTTTTATTTTTTGTTAAAAGTTTTTATTAACACTGCGTTTTGTTCTACAAACAAGTATTCAAGAAAAAATTTCTATGTGTAATGACGGACACATAAATTTAAGAACATAATTAAGATTAAGCTGAGTCTTTGTATATCATAGGTACATATAGATCTTTATAATATATCAATATACGTCAATAGAATATATATACTATCATAGACTTGCATGTCTATATAGATATATTTATATCTCCAAATTCATGTCAATGACCTGGAGTACCTGAATATTGTGTCATCATCTGAGTATTGTGGGTAGATCTAATACCCACATATCAAGGAGACCATATGCCTTTTGTTCCTTGGATCTTGGCTTATCTCATCAACATGATTTTCTCTAGTTCCATCCACTTTCCAGCAAGTGCCAGTATTTTACCTTGTCTGGTGGTATCAACAAACCAATCACTAAATGGGCAAGGGAACTAAAGAGAGACTTACTAGAGGAAGAGGTAAAAATGGCAAAGGAACAAATGAGAAAATGCTCTTCATCCGTGGTCATAAAGGAAATGCAAATAAAAACAACTCTAAGATACCACCGTACCCCAATCAGAATGGCCAAGATTCTGAACTCAGACAACAAATGCTGGCAGGGTTGTGGAGAAAGAGGAACCCTAGTGCACCCTGGTGGGAATGTAAACTAGTACAGCCACTCTGGAAGGCAGTTTGGAGGTTCCTAAAAATGCTACACATAGATCTTCCCCACAACCCAGCCATATCACTCCCAGGCATCCACCTGGAGCATCATAACTCAGGATATGATAAGGACACCTGCACAGTCAAGTTCATTACTGTCCTGTTCACAATAGCCAAGCGATGGGGAAAAAAAAACCCAGATGCCCCACTACAGATGAATGGATATAAAAAGCATTAGCACTCTTTAAGACCAGACATCCTCCCATTTAAGGATAGGTCAACCCCCTATGGTGCAATATTTGGAAGACTCCCTCTGGTGGTGGCCAAGCTCAGGGGGAATTTAGCTAAAGGGACATTGACCCAACTCTCCCATCAGCTTCTGTTCTTCGGGAAGATCCATCTGAAATATCTGAGGCGACTATCGAGAGGACCCCTATCACTATAACCCTCACTGTCACGCTTTTAAGCCAGGTGGCCAGGGGTATGTTAAGCGTTGGAAGAAGCAGCCCTTACAGCCAAAGAGGCTCATGTTTCTTTAAGGGCCCATTTTTACTGTTACCCAAATGCCTTCAGCTTGTATAGGGAATGTTACCCTATAGGATATTGTCCCTAAGGGAATCCATTCTTTTTTTTTTTTTTTGCCAGTCCTGGGCTTGAGCTCAGGGCCTGAGCAATGTCCTTGGACTTTCTCAAGGCTAGAGCTCTACCACTTGAGCCTCAGCACCACTTCCGGCTTTTTTCTATGTATGTGGTACCGAGGAATCGAACCCGGGTCTTCATGCATGCTAGGCAAGCACTTTAACCACTAGGCCAAACTCCTGGCCCTGGGAATCCATTCTTAATGTACGGATGGTACCAAATCATGTACTGACATACTGGCACATCTTTGCAAACAAGAACTCTGCAATTTAGTGGTTGTAGTAAACAGAGGGGAAGGAAGTCTTAACCTCAGGCCATCCAATCAGCACAAGGAGAGCTGTGATTACTCTGGTCCTGGTGGGGGTAAGGATTGCTGGGGCCTCTACCACTGGGACCACTGCCCTGGTGGACACCACGCTGCTGAACAAGACCATTGACCTGGATATGTGGGGACTGGAGATATCCATCACAGATCTCCACACGCAGCCCAGCCCCCTGGCTGAAGCTGCCCTCCCAAACTGGCATGATCCAGACCTTTGGCTATGGGCACAATGAGGACTGTGCTAGCACTTGAGGAAACGGGTTGTTTGTGTGCCAATAAGGCTTGAATCATTTAGAAGACTTTACAAACATTTAGGGAAAGGCTAGAGAGATGGGAGAGGGAACGAAATCAGGCAGCAAATTGGTTTGAAAGCTTTTTTTTTTTTAGAACCCATGATTAGCATCCTTAATTAGTGAAATTACTGAACCCATTCTTATTCTACTCCTCCTCCTCACATGCAGCCTATGCTCCCTTAACTTAATAACTAGAATAATTAATAACCAGGATGATTCAGACCAGAATAGAAGCTATGAAGCTATGCTTGCTGTCCCACCAATATGACCCACTTGTCAGCAATGATGTACTACTTACACCTCAATGACTTAAGTTATCTATTAGAGAGGGGAATGAAGTAAACAGTTACCTCTCCCTAGTAACTGTTCTCAGCAAAGGCCATTTTGCCTGAATGTGGCTAAGTGAGACTGTCCACTAGAATCTGGGTTTCAGGCAGACTAGGTGGAGTTATCTGGATCATTAACATAAAGCCCACAAGTAATTTTTGAAACTGCACACTGGAGTTGATATCATCTGCTCTGGACCTTTGTCTTTCTAATTAAGGACTTGGTGCGTGTGTGTGTGTGTGTGTGTGTGTGTGTGTGTGTGTGTGTGTGTGTTTAAAACCCAGGTTTCCTCTTCCTTGGGTTTGAACTTCTTTCTTTCACTAGCCAGGTGATTGGCTAGTGACTCCTTTATTCTCTCTAAAAACTGTTCTTGATTTTTGTTCATCTGCGTTGCTGTAGCAAGATCACCGTGAGTTAAGACAAGAAAAATTCAAGATATATGACTGGGTCTATAGCAGGACCTTTGCTCAAAGGGCCCTAGAATGTACCTCCATCAGAAATCTCTGGACCTGTAATCAGGCTTAGTTTGAGACTGGAAATAGCTTGAGACTGTTAGTATTGGCATTACATGTCTCCTCCCCGCTTTTTGGTCATTCCTGGGGCTTGAACTCTAGGCTTTGGTGCTGTCCCTGAGCTCTTCAGCTCAAGGCTACAGCCCTATCCTTGAACCACAGCACGACTTCCGGTTTTCTGGAGCTTAACTGGAGGTAAGTCTCAGGTTCTTCAGCCCCCGGCTGGCTTTGAACCCTGATCCTCAGATCTCAGCTTCCTGAGTAGCTAGGATTGCAGGCATGAACCACCAAGCATGGCTATCTCTGTCTGTCTGTCTGTCTGTCTGTCTGTCTGTCTGTCTCTCTCTCTCTCTCTCTCCACACACACACACACATATTTTTTTTTTTTTTACTGTTATGACATCCACTTACTATGGTTTGCTGTGAAATGTCTTCCCCAGATTCTTGGCCCTCAGCTGGTAGCCTATTTTTGTCAGGGTCAGAAAACTCTAGGAGGTGGGCCTAATCGGAGGAAGCTTTGGGGGAGAGGGGGACAGCTTTGAGAGTTACATCTGGTCTGTCACTTCCTCCCTCTCTCTCTGCTTTCTGTCTGCCATGAGGTCAAGAACCTCCACTACCTCCAGTGCCACCATAATGTTCGGCCCTTTGAAGCCTGTGAGCCCAAAGAAATCTTTCCTTCTTCGAGTTGTTCTCTCAGATAGTTTTGTCGGAACTATGCGGAAGTAACCACACTGTAACAGGCAAGTGTGTCTGCTGAAAATTCAAATATTTCCGCTGAATTAGCAGATTTGCTGCTCATTTAAAATATTCAGCACCAACAAATCACCAGTAGAAACCATGAACATGTATATATTGGGATAATCAAATGTGTGGTTGAAGATGACTTCACCTGTTTCTGTTTGTTTGAAACACAAAACGAGTTGCCAGAACATGTAGCAGCATGTGCGTCTCCACCGCAAAAATAATCAAATAAATAAGAAGTGCTGAACTTAAAATCAACCAGATGACATTGATTGACGTTGACAGCAACGTCAGCTGACGGTACAGGCCATTTGATGGAGGGCGGATCCGCAAAGTTGTAGGGCATCAAGTTTCCGAAGTAGGAGAGTCAGTATCGCAGGATAGCGGAGGCGCGGTGTGGCGCATGCGCGTGGCCCCCATGCGCTCGGCTGGGCGGCGGTCGGAGAGCGCGCGGAGCCTTTTGGCCCCGGCGCCGCGCCGTCGTCCGCGCTGCAGGTCCCGAGGTCGAGATGGCGGACGTATCCGAGAGGACGCTGCAAGTATCCGTGCTGGTGGCCTTCGCCTCCGGAGTGCTCCTGGGCTGGCAGGCGAATCGGCTCCGGAGGCGCTACCTAGACTGGAGGAAGCGGAGGCTGCAGGACAAGCTGGCGACGACGCAGAAGAAGCTGGACCTGGCCTGAAGGCCGGTGGCGTGGGTCCCAGGCGTCCCCGCGTTTGCCCCTGGACGCCGGCGCGTGAGCCCCGGGGCCGCGCGGGCCTGGGCCTGGGCCTGGGCCGCGCCCGCCCCCGCGCCGCCCCCGCGCCGGCCCCCGGGCCCCGCCCCCGGCCCCCGCCCCCGGCCTCCGCCGCCGGCCCGGACACGGGTTGACCTGCGTGCAGGTGAGCAGCCGAGGATCTCGGGCGCCCTGGGAGAGCTAAAGTAAGATCGTTCTGTCCACTCCCTCACTCTCCAGTCGTGGTGACTGCAGGTGCCAAGCCGTTCCGCCGGGCATTTAACTTCCAAATAGAAAAGACTGCGAATGACAACGTCATTTAAAGACCAAAAAAAATGTTTTCTTAAAGACGGGGTCTTTCTGTAACTCACGTTGTTTGATATCCACGATCGCTTAAATTCCAATCCGAACTGTTTTTTAGGTGTTTGGTAGCCAGGTAAAGTAGAAAGCTGTGCCTCGGAAGTTGGGCGCACTGCGGCTGGGTAGCTTTTTTATCAGGGTTTCTGTGATCTTTGGGGAATATAGAATTTAAGCTCAGGACCTCAGCTTGCTGGGCCGTCGCTCCAGTCTGGCATTTTTGCTGGTTAATTGGAATCTAGTGGATTTTTAATTTTATTGTGTTTTTGCCTTCAGACTGGGATCCTCCTGAGTAGCTAGGGTTACAGGCTTAAGTCTAAAGTGCTAGGCTATACCAGTTAGAGAGTTCATGGTTTCATTTGAAGTTAAAACATTGTGTGTTACTAATTTTTTTTTCTCTTTTCTGTTTCCAACAGCTTGCTGAAGAAAGTACCGCAAAAAATTATTTTCTTCTTGCACTTTATGGCTATATTTTTAAAATAAAAGAGTTTTAAACATTTAAAAGTTTGAACATGTGTGTGTGTTGGTTCTGGGATTTGTACTCAGGGCCTCAGCACTGTCCATGTACCTGAGACTTTCTGCTTCAGGAGAGAACTCTTCTGCTTGAGCTACAGCTCTACTTCCACCTTTTGGCTGCTTAATTGAAAATAAGAATCTCCAGGCTAGCTTTGAACCATGATCCTCAGATCTCAGCCTCCTGAGTAGCTAGGATATGTGTGAGCCACCTAGCACTTGCAGTTTTCTTGTGGTTTATTGGAGATAAAACTCTCACAAATGTCCGTGCCCTGGCTGGCCAAACACCGTTCTCAGATCTCAGCCTCATGAGTAGCTAGGATTGCAGATGTGAGCCACCAGCGCCTGGCTCTGGATTCTTAAAGTTGGTATATTAGTGATTTTGACCAGGTACCTTGTAGCAATCTATACCAGATTTTTGGTATAGCCATGAAGCAGAGTTTGTCATGAACCATATGGATCCTTTTGTGGGACTGACTGTTCAGGAAAGCAAGGAGTCTTGTAAACACAGCAAATAAGGATAATGTGTATAAGACCTTTGCACTGTAGACAATAACAGCTTCCTTGAAATGCAGTTTTACATTTTTATTGGCAAAAGTCTTCTTTATCTATCATTATGAAATAAGAAGTCAAAGAGAAACCCTTTTTGACTAAAGTTCAAAAGTGTTGGAGTGACCAGGCCTCTGGTTATTTTTCATTTACATAACATGTTTTGTAGAGCATATTCCCATGAAGACTTTGTGTATCAGCTCCATGTAATATAAGAAAATTCAAAAGACTTGTTTCTAGAATCCCCTCCATTGCTCATTATTCTAGGGCTATTATGCATTCTTCTAATGTGTTTTCATTCTATGACTGCATTACACAAAGACTAAAATGTTCTTTAGAATTTCATCTGGGTTGCAATTTGTGATTTGAGCTCAGTTGAGGCTCCTAAAAACAGGAAGTTTCTTGAGGCACATACTACCCAATGCCAAAATGTGTTCAATTAAAGCATCTGGTTGTGACTGGACTCGTTCTGCTTTTTGGGGCCTGTGCCTCTGCCATGTTCCTGCTGGCCCTGATTTTTTTTTTCTTGTTATTTAAATTGCAGTGGTGTATGCTTCTGGCCCTGTAGTGGGCAAACCCTGTAATAATATGTTACCTTTTTTTTCTTTTTACTTTTATCTTGCTCAAATGTTTCCTCCCTGCCTCTGAAGATTCAGTCTCACATAGAAATAGTACTTTCTATGTTAGTCTGAGTTTGATACAGAAACTAGGAAGCCACAGTGGCAGTCAGTACCCTGAAAATGACCTTGTTGACTTACTGAAGTACATGCTCCCACCTCACTTATATCACAGCTCTGTCTTGTTTTGATCAGCCTACTCATTCTGCCACAGGTGGGTCTCCCAGACAGCATGTTGCATCCTGCATGACTTTGGCCATCCTTGGATCTTGGCTCCAGCAGCCATATTACTTTGTTGTATTTAACCTCTGTAGTCTCAGGTAAATTCTTTCCCTAAGAACAGCTAACATCCTCTGTGTTTGTATAACTGCCCTTTCCGGAGACCACTGGTTGTCTTACCTTTCCTTGGCAACCTGTCACATTAGAATCCATCCTGGCTCATTCACCCCTCAGTGCTTTGGCTTTCACTTTAGACCAACAAAATTACCAGTCTTACCTGGTTATCAGTATCTGGCCATACACATGTTTTGAGGGAAGGGTGGGGGTCCTGGGGCTTGAACTCAGGGCCTCAGTGCTATCTCTGTGCTTTTTTGTTCAAGGCTAGTGCTCCACCACTTTGAACCACAGCTCCATTCCCTGTTTTCCAGTGGTTAATTCGAGATAAGAGTCTCATAGACTTTCCTGCCCAGGCTGGCGTGGGACCATAATCCTCAGATCTCAGCTTCCTTAGTAGCTAGGAAGACATCTTTTGTTCCTAGTACATTGTTCTCTACTACAAAAGAAGATAAAGCCCCCATTAGAAGAAGGAATTCTCTCTTCTCTCAGTAGATGTGTTTAGAGCAATGGTTTTCAACAAGGCTAACCATAACAATCATCTATGCATACCACTCCAGAGACTTTGGTTCACATAGTTGGGGTGTGGTGGGGAAGGGGACTATATTTTTAAAGATCCCCAGATGTTGCTCAGTTTGAAGTAAGGAGGCTAAGTCTCAGTAACTTCATCTAGGTGCCTCTTGCTGGTTGCTAAAAAGCCTAGCAGTGAGAGAGGCCATTCATCGAATGTAGGTGCCTAGCTCTAGGTGAGCTGGGCAAGCTCTGCTTCAGAGAAATGCAGAGGTCATAGCCTTAGGAAAGCTTTGCATTACAAAAAAAATTGCTCGAATTCTGCCTTGATCACTTCCTTGAATGGCTTGAATCACTCTCTCTGAGTAGCCACTATGGTTTCCTCTTATTTGGAAAACTGAAGTTTATCTTCCCTAAATGGAAAAAATTCTGCTAGTACCTGAACTTGTACCTGAGTATGTCCAGATAAGGTCTGCTTTTGTTAAGTGATGGTGTCTACCCCAAGCATGTGATTGTTGTCTTTAAAAGCTTGGTGCAGGCTATGTTAGCTGTTGCTGGTCTTTGAGACAGGAGTCCATGTAGTTACTGGCCTTTTAATATAGACTCCTGATTAGATCTTTCAGAATGTGGCTTCTCTGTTTTCTCACCATTCAACAAACTGAGGTTGAAATCCTACTGGTTTTGAGATGTCTCGTTAGCTTTCTTTAATCTCGCCATAACACGCATACCCCTTCCCAAGCTGTCTCTTCTCTGGCCTCGGTTGTATTTTTTTGCATCTTCCTGTAGGACTAAAGAGGCCAAGTATGATGTGACCATGTTGCTATTAAAGCCAAGGCTCAGGTTTAGTCATCTTTAGCATCTGCCTGTCTGCTTTTCCTCTAGCTAACAAAGATACAGGCCTTTGCTGGGGTTGGAGGGGAGTATGGATAGAGGACTAGAAGGAGGGGAAGATAATTAGGGAATCCTAATCTGGGTACTGTTACATGTAGTGTGTCCAAAATGAAAATTTGGAGAGCCACACACTTGGTGACTTGCCCTTCCGGCTTTTTCCGTGCTTAATTGGAGGTAAGACTTTCCTGGAATGTCCTGCCTGGGCTGGCTCCTGTCATCCACCGACCTCAGCCCGCTGAGTAGCACGACCCACAGCTTTGCTGTGGAGTTTGGGGCTTAGATTGCTAGGTGTATTCTCACATGAAATACTACCACGCTCCCGAGAGTTCAAAGTAAATTGACATGACACCTCATTACAAGCTCACAGACTCGTCGACAGAATCTCCCACGCAGGAATCCGGAGAAACGTCTGCAATATCTCCAAGCGCCAAGAATTTTAAGTAGCCTTGGAATGAGTAACAGCACCGCGCATCCCCGAAGGCTGGATAGGAAAGCTCTCCTTGAAGTTAGCGCAAGGGCGGGATGCTCAAGTTCTTTCTCGAGATTAGCAAAACTGGCAATCGGGAAATCAACAGCATAAGCGAGGGTAGTGGCCGACAGGCACCGCTTCAGGGCCGTGGGAGGTGAGTCTGAGCGCGGAGCTAGGACTGAAGGCTCCGACCCGCTGTCCTCCCCGAGCCTCGGGGGGCGGGGCCGGGCGGGGCGGGCGCTCGGGGATTGCGTCATCTCCCGCCGCCGACTCCGCCGCCGCCGACTCCGCCGCCGTTTCCCTGACAACCGGCGGAAGCGGGGCTGCGGTGGAGAGAGATGCTAGCCCGGCGGCGGCGGGATCCTCTGCAGGCGGCGCGGCGGCGCGGGCAGGAGCTGAAGCTGCAGGTAGGGTCGAGCTCCGCGGAGAGGCGCCGGCGTGTGCGGGCGCGCCCCTCCCCGCCACCCCACGCGCCCGGCCCGTCTCGTTCTCCACTCCAGCTTCCCAGACGCGGCCTCAGCGGGCACCGTTCCCCAGCGCCCGCCCGGCTCCCAGGCGCGGGCCCCGCTCCCACGGCGGGTGCTGCCTCGCTTGGGAGGGTCAGGGATAGCCTTCACTTAAAAACAAACAAAACCCCCGCGCCTAGGACGCGACATGAAGAGGCAGTACAGGTAAGCCTTTGAAAGGCCGGCAGCCACCTGCACAGGAAGAAAGGTCGCCACAGGAGCAGTGAGGCGCAGGAAAGGCGGGTTGACGGGACCCAGCAAGTGTTCGTGCTCCCAGCCCGGTGTACACTTACAGGAACCTACGACGTGTGATCGTAAACACTGAGTCAGGGATCCATCTATAAGAGCATCGAGCCAGGGGCCGGGAGTTGGCCTAGCGGTCGAGTGCTTGCCTAGCATGCACCAAGACCTGGGCTCCATCCTTGGTACCACATGCACAGAAAGAAGTGGCTTAAGTGGCAGAGCTCTAGCCTTAAGGAAAGCCCAAGGACAATGCCCAGACCCTGAGTTCAACCCCAAGACTGGCAAAAATTTTTTAAAAAAATATTGGCAACATGATTTATAATAGAAACATGATTTATTAGTAACTTATGTGAAATATGATACTGTGACTTAATTGTTAGAGATTTCAATGTGTTAAAGAAAATACTTGATAAAATGTTAGAGAATATGCATATATATATATATATATCATAGGAAAGATGAAGAAAACATACCATGCCAAGATGATATCTGTGTGGCAGAATGCTAATGGTTATTGTTTTTTCTTCTGATTTGAAAAACTATTTTTTTGTTCTTAGAGATTTATTTAAAAAAACATGTTTTATGATTTTCTACCCCAGAGCATCCATCTGGACAGCAAGCTACCTGCCTTTTCTTCTTGTATGCCTAGATATTTTTCTGACATATTTTACAATGCCTGGTTCTCTAAAAACTATTTCTTAACTGAATGGCTATTACTCTTTAAAATACTTTGAAAATGCTTTCTGAAATTCTTATGTCACATTCCCAGATTTTATTTTATTTTTTAAATGCAACCCATTAGCTTTTCAATGGTGGCATACGCTTTCAGTCTTAGCTAGTTGGTAGGCTGAAATTGTTGGTAAGGAGGTTGGGGACTAGCTAAGCAGAAAAATGTTGGTGAGATCCCTTTTCTATGAAGAGCTGCACTCTGGTGCACAAAAGTTATTGTAGCTATCAGCAAACATCCAGGATAGGAAACAGCACTATCTTAAACATAAACCAGCAAAGGAGTGCCTGCTTAGCTAATCCAAGAGACACTGAGTTCAAAAACCCCAGAACCACCGAAAAATTCCATCTATTACCAGGTATTCCCCACTTTAAAAAGCATATTATATATCTTTGACAGATGAGAGATTTACTGTTTGTGTCTTATCCTGCTTTATACTTATTTATAAAGTATAAACTTCGAATGTTTTCAGCAAAAGTGATAGATATTTGCAGAAACAGATATGTTTAACCTGATTTAAACATTATACACCCTGTTTGTGTATGAAACATAATATGGTATTCCATAAATATGTACAACTTTTAAAGCTCTTATATATCACTTAAGATGAACTCTAATTTTTTCAAGTGACTTTGTATTGGAATCATCATGGTGCCAAGAGAGCAACATATTCTCTTCTAGAAATAGAAATGAAATGTCTAGGCTTACACCTATAATACTAATTACTCAAGAGGCTGAGATCTAGAGATCATCATTTGCAGTCAGATGGAGCAAAGGACTCTGTAAGACTATCTCCAAAATAACAAACAAAAATCCAGGCTGGAGGTGTGACTCAATTGGTATACTCCTAGCTAAGCAAGCAAGCTGACCTACCAAGTGCAGGACTACGAGTTCAAACCCTCTTACTGACAACAATAAATAAAATAAAATAATAATAGAGCATGATTTATGGTGAGTTTGATAGGGTCGTAATATGGTTCTGTATATAATTTATTATTATTTATTTCAAGTCCTCCAACTTGAACTCAGTCTGGGCACTGTCCTTGAGCTTTCTCAAGACTAGTGCTCTGCCACTTGAGCCACAGCACCACTTAGCTTCTGTATATAATTTTAAATTCAGTGAAACTATATAAAACATAGTTTCATTTCTAATCTTAATTATTGACATCAAAACAGAACTACCATGAGGCTTATTCAGTCTGGAGACAGATGGACTAGGAACCTTTGATACATTGAGAATCTGGAAGTGGTATTTTTTGGATAGCAGTAGCTAGTTCTTTTCTGTGCCACAACACACTAGGAAAAAATAAAAAAGGAATATATTGCCATGTTGGGCGGTGGGGAGCGGGAAATGACAAGGACTCAGCTTTTAATTTGTGTAGTACCTGTGATGACTGTTACCAGGTATGTACATTTTATACATAATCCTTGGTGGATTATAAATTCAAGAATAGAGGAAAAGCTAGTGGGATTTTATTTCTCTTTTGTTATTCACCTTGTCTTTCAGTACAATCTCTTGGAGAGAAATCAGAGAAGCAAGTGCCTCTTTTGTGGGTAAATTAACATACAGTGAATTTTACTGGGTAGGAAGAATGATGAATAAATTAATATACATACAAGATTCTGGGGGGCATGAGTGGGGTTACTTACAAGAGTATTTTTTTTTTTTTGGTGGATCGTGGGGCTTGAACTTGGCCTGGGTGATATCCCTGAACTCTTCAGCTCAAGGCTACCACCCTACCCCTGGGCCTGGGTGGTGTCCCTGAGCTCTACAGCTCAAGGCTATCGCCCTACCCTTGAGCCAAGCCTCACTTCCTATTTTCTAGAGGTTAACTGGAGATAAGAGTCTCTCGGACCGTTTCAGTGCCTGGGCTGGCTTTGAACCTTGATCCTCAGATCTCAGCCTTTTGAGTAGCTAGGATTACAGATGTGAGCCACTGGGCCCAGCTAGTTCACAAGTAGGCAAAACTAATAATTAAAAAAAAATCAACTAAGGGGAAGGAACACAAAGGCATGTGTTGCTATTTATATGCTGATCATATAAAATAATATTTCTCGGGCTGGGAGTTTGGCCTAGTGGTTAAAGTGCTTGCCTAGCATGCACGAAGACCCGGGTTCGATTCCTCGGTACCACATACATAGAAAAAAAAAGCCGGAAGTGATGCCTGAGGCTCAAGTGGTAGAGCTCTAGCCTTGAAAAAGTCCAAGGACACTGCTCAGGCCCTGAGCTCAAGCCCAGGACTGGCAAAAAAAAAGAAAAATTAAAAAAAAATAATAATATTTCTCAAAATGAACTCCAGGAAATGGAAAAAAATCAACTACATTTGTCTTTGGAGAGACAGGATGGGAATATATTAGAAAAGGTATGAAGGAACTTTCTAGGATAATTTTCTTTTCTTTTTTTTTTTTTAACTGAATACTGAACCCACAGCCTCTCACATGATAGGCAAGTGCTCAGTAACTTGAGCTACATCTCCAGCTCTTTTGCTTGTATATATATGTGTATACATATACATATATATACGCGCACATATATACACACACATATATATATGCAAATATATATTTGATATTAGTCCTGTTAACTTTTCCAGGACTGTCCTTTAACTAATGACCCTCTGCTTTTATCTCCCATTTGATTTTCTATATTTTCCTAAAAGGTTGATTTATATCAGCATAAGCATTTGTCAAAAATGTAAGCTTTTGTGAAAAATGTAAGCTTTAGATTTGTATATCTCAGTGTGTGTAAATTTTACAAGTGTTAAACTTTAGTAGCACTTAAAGTATATTACCTACAGAGAAGGTATTGATGGCTGCAGGAAAAATAAGATGGACTGATAGATTAACAATAAATGTAGTAAGGGCCGGGAGTTTGGCCTAGTGGTTAAAGTGCTTACCTAGCATGCACGAAGACCCGGGTTCGATTCCTTGGTACCACATACATACAAAAAAGCCGGAAGTGGTGCTGAGGCTCAAGTGGTAGAACTCTAGCCTTGAGAAAGTCCAAGGACAGTGCTCAGGCCCTGAGCTCAAGCCCAGGACTGGCAATAAAAAAAAACCAAAAAACAATAAATGTAGTAAACTGTTAGTGGTAAGATCTAGAGAGTGGGTATTTTCTGTGAAATGTTTCCAACTTTATTGTATCTTTAAAAATATTCACTTTAGGGGCTGGGAGTTTGGCCTAGTGGTTAAAGTGCTTGCCTAGCATGCATGAAGACCCGGGTTCGATTCCTTGGTACCACATACATAGAAAAAAAGCTCTAAGTGGTGCTGAGGCTCAAGTGGTAGAGCTCTAGCCTTGAGAAAGTCCAAGGACATTGCTCAGGCCCTGAGCTCAAGCCCAGGACTGGCAAAAAAAAATATTCATTTTATATTGGGGAAGAATGAGAAGTAAAATGGTATATCTTAAGGCAATATTGTACTAAATGTGATATTTTAAATTGTGTCTATTCATTGTAGGTTGATAATTTGCTTTCAGAAAGCCAATTGCAAGGAGCTCTAGACCCCAATAAAAGGCGAGATATTTATCAAAGGTAAGGTGTACTAAATTATATGTGCTTTCTAGGAATTGCAGACATTTCAATGAATAGCATTTAATGCATAGCGATTACTTGAGACTTTCTTTTTTCTTTCCTTCCTGCCCCCTTCCTTTCTTTTTTTCTTCCCTTCCTTCCCCCTCCCTCCCTTTCTCTTCCTCTCTTCTGTTCTTCCTTCCTTTTTCTTTCTTTCCTTCTTTCTTTTTTCTTTCTCTCTCTTTTATGTCTTTCTTTTTCTAATGCCCTTTACCCTGCCCCCTCTTCCTTTTTATAATTTCCAAAATGACAGTAATATTGAAGCATGAGCGAGTGAAATTTCTTACAGTTATCTGGATCTCGTGGGTATAATAATTGAAATGGTACTAATAAATAAAGAATTGGAAATGTTAAAAAGATGGAAGTCAACTTATATTTATTTACCTATTCAAAGCTCTAGCTTTGAATAGGTAAGTAGCAGGGTCAGTGCCAGTCTGGAGTTCCCACTTCTTTTTTTCCTGCCCCTTTCACAGGGGACTTTCGACTCCTTTTACCCTTTTCACGGCTTATTTAATTTCCTTTATTTCATTTGCAAGAAAAGGAAAAAACTCAAGGGGCCGGGAGTTTGGCCTAGTGGTAGAGTGCTTGCCTAGCATGCACAAAGACCTGGGTTCGATTCCTCAGTACCACAGACATAGAAAAAAGCTGGAAGTGTTGCTGAGGCTCAAGTGGTAGAGCTCTAGTCTTGAGGAAGTCCAAGGGCAGTGCTCAGGCCCTGAGCTCAAGTCCAGGACTGGCAAAAAAAAGAGACAGAGGGAGAGAGGGGGAGGGAGAGAAATAAATATTTATTTTGCCAGTCTTGGGGCTTGAACTTAGGGCATGGCCACTGCCCTTGAGCAGTACCAAGGAATTGAACCCAGGGCTTCATGCATGCTGGGTGAGCACTCTTCCACTAGGCCACACTCCTGGCCCCAGAAATGACTTTTTAAAAAGGGCTCTAAGTACTGGAAAAGAATTTTATGTTTAATTAAAACTCAACATTAGCTATGGCCAGTTTTGCACTTCTCATTTGGGATCTAAGACTTAAATGCAACCATATGAACTATATGTGGAATAACAGCTATGTTCCTGTGGTAGGAAGAGACCTACTGCAGAATCCTGCTTGGTGCTCCCTATCCTTGACAAACCCTGCCACCTTTTAGCAGCTTGCTTTCCTAAAGTGGTAAGAGTTGATAGGAGGCTTCATTGAGACCACGCCTGAGACCGTATGTGTTACTCATGTTGCCTCCCAGGCTAGTTTCTGCTTGATGGAATTGTAGAGCTGGAGGTGCCTTCATTTGTGGGCATTGTGCTTCCTTGAGAAAGAGATGCCTGAAGTCCATCACTTTCTAAGACCTGGTTTATCCTTTCTAAGACCTGGTATAAGGGTCACCTAGTATAGGTAGAAATTTACATTGGAACATTTACATATTAATTTTATTTATTCATTCATTTATTTATTTATTTATTTATTCATTCATTCATTCATTCATTCATTCACTGGTCCTGGGGCTTAGGTGCTGTCCCTAAGCTTCTTTGTATGAAGGCTAGTGTTCTACCTCTTGTGACACAATGCGGCGCCCGGCACCCCTGACCAGCAGGGAAGAACGGACACCACCCGAGGATCCTTCTCGTATCACGCTTTTAATGAAGAGCCACTTGGTTAAAGGGAGAGCTGAAGCAGAGGGGCCCTGGGCAGGGAAATGCAACTGCTTATATAGGCCCAAGGAACAAGGGGCTCTCTACCATTGGCTGCTCTGTTGCTAAGGCCGTTTTGAGACTCGGGATTGGTCACGCCCTTTTTTGTCATGCAGACTGAAGAGCAACTTGATACTTAGTAACGAGTAAAGGCCTGGCACTCACATACCAAATAAGTTACAAGGAGCGAGGCAGGAAACAGGTGCCATCCGGCTCCCCACATCTCCCCCCCTTTTGTTTTATAGCAGCAAGCCAAAATGCCTGTTGTGAAGAGAGTAGAGGTGCTGTCCTCCAAAGTAAAATTCGAGGTCCTATTCTAGAGGAGTGACCCAGGAAGCCAACCCTGGATCCCTCCCCTCCAGGTTCTCTATCCCCTTTGTGGAGATGGGCTAGGGGCGCAAACCCATATGCTGACGCACATGCTCTCCCTGACCTGTTAGGGTCAGGAGTGGTACTTTGTCCAGCATTTCACAACTCTTGGCTGTCCATACTCCTATTCCTCGTGCAATAGACCGAGGTCTCGAGGGTGCAAAGGCAGTACAGGGTAGTTTCAATTGGCCTTTAAAGCTGCAAGCTATACCTGGGGAGAACATCCTTGCTCTAAAGCAGTGAGTGCATGAGCAACCAGTACTCTATCCCTTCTATTGCGAGATCTCATGCAACAGAGCAACCAAAGGCTAAAGACACAGAATCCACAACAGGCTGCAACAAACACTCCCAGCCCAGCCCACTCCTTAACAAATGACAAGGAACTTTCAATCCAATCCAAAACTTGTCCTGCAGTTATTGTGACCCTGGTCTGATTGATCACCATAATTTCTGATCTTAGACGTTCTGTTAGGTCCTCAAACTGTTCCGTCCACTGTTCTTTTAATAACCACCTAACTTTCTAGGCAAATTTGCAGCATAGGAAAAATTATTATAAGGTAGGGTTGTTACACACATTCCAGAATAACTGGCTGCACATACAAGCTGAGAATACCTATACATTAAATCCATTTGTTCCTGCAATAAGTCCACCCGTTGATTGAGAATCATAAAACCACGATACAAGTGCTGATTAGTCTCCGTCCGCGTCTCCATGGCTGTTGACCCTGCGGCTGACGGCAAGGGCCGCCGCTGAAGTCACTGCAGTCATCGAGGCATTAGTCACGGGCATCGGTAATGGGAAGGTCTTCATTATTGCCCACATCATTTTTTCCTTGTTGCTCTTTCCCCTCTGTCTCTTCGTCCAAAGTCATGGCAGCAGAAGAATTATTAACAGGATTATTCCCAGGACTTTGTTTCGCATCATCCTCTTTGGGCGTTTGATTTTCTTCCAATATTCTTACGAGGCGCTGTGGTACCCAATGGGGGGAATCTTGTCCCTGTGGAAAAACACAAACAGCTCCCCTGGATCTCTGAATTACAGGATCCGGTCCATACCATTTATTATCAATGACATTTCTCCACATTGCTTTTTGTATAGATGGCATCGCCATTTTATTAGCATGCCGATCAGCGGCTGTTTGTCCTCTATCATCCACTGTTACATAATTTAGGGTAAACAGTGCAATGGCCAGCCTTTCTCTGGGGGAGGCATCTCGGCCTATTCCCTCCTTTTGTTTAAATAAAAGTTGTTTAAGAGTCCTATTGGCACGTTCCACAATTCCCTGACCCTGGGGATTATAGGGAAGGCCAGTAGAATGAACCACCTGCATTTGAGTGCAAAAGGAGCGAAATCCAGCAGAGGCATAAGCAGGGCCATTATCTGTTTTTAATTTTAATGGTTTTCCCCATGCTGCCCAGGCTTCCAAGCAATGAACTTTGACATGGGACACCCTTTCCCCAGTAAGGGCAGTGGCATGCATTATGCCAGAGAAAGTATCCACAGAAACATGAACATATTTTGTCCGGCCAAACTCAGGCACATGAGTAACATCCATTTGCCATAAGGCGCTAGAGCAAAGTCCTCTAGGATTAACCCCGATTATAAAAGAGGGGTGATATACTACACAGGATTGACAAGATTTAACAATTTCTCTAGCCTGTTGGCGTGAAATGGAAAATTTATATCGAAGGGTTTTTGCAGAAACATGATAAAGTTGATGAAAATCTCACGCTAATTGAACAGAATTATGGGAAAGGCCCACCAGGGCTCTGGCAGTCAAATCCACTAAGGCATTGGCCTCTGACATGGGACCAGGCAAGCCAGTATGTGCCCGAATATGACCAATGAAAAAAGGATTTTTCCTTTGTAAAATTAAACTCTGAAGTTGGGATAATATATTTGAAACTGTACTGCTACCTTTTATGGAGGCTGCGACTTCCAGGGATGCCACTGCATTAACTACATATTGTGAATCAGAATATAGGTTAAAAGGCTCAGGAAATTTCCTGAATACTTCTAAAACTGTTAGACATTCAACTACTTGTGGAGTTTCTGGTTGAAAATTTAAAGTTACTGGCTCTTTTCCTTGAACTACATAGGCACCTCGGCCTGTTTTTGACCCATCTGTAAATATAATTAGGGCATTATTCAGAGGCAGTTTTTTCGTAACTTTGGGGAAATACACCCAATCTTCACGCACAAAATTCAGCAGTGGATGTTTGGGATAATGATTGTCAATTATATTTGGAAAGGAGCACACCAAAACTGCCCACCAGTCAACAGAGGCAGCCAATATTTGTACTTGTTGCCGGGTATAAGGAATAATTAATTTGTCAGGAAATTTTGCAAAGTGAGTCAAACATGCCTTGCAACCTGTAAAAGCTAGCAAAGCAACTAATTCTGGAAAATACTGAATAGTTTTTAAGCCATAAGAATTTCCGTGCAACCATAACAATGGGCCTTCTTGCCATAATACTCCTGTAGGATAATTCTTTGTTTTAAATATGCACAGTAAGATTGGCGCTGATGGATTTACACGCAAGAGTTGTGCATTTTCTATGGCCTGTTCAAGACGCTGAATGGAACTCTTAGCCTGAACAGTCAATTTTCTAGGTGAGGTAACATCCGGGTCTCCCTCCAATAAGGAAAAGAGGGGCAACAATTCAGAGCGAGGGACATTAAGAAAATTTCGCACCCAATTTACGTCCCCCATTAATTTTTGAAAATCATGAAGGGTATGCAAATGCTTTGTTTTCAAGACGACCTTTTGGGGTGTCACAGCTATGGGAGAAATTATGGAACCTAAAAACTGAACCTTTTCTGAAAATTGCACCTTTTCTGGTGCCAAGTTTAAGCCTGCCTTTGCAAGGAGTTTAGATAATTTACTAAATACTTGAAAAAGGATATTCTGCTCAGGGGCAGCTATTAGAATATCATCCATATAGTGAAGAATTCTAACAATGGGAAATTGCTGTCTCACAGGGAAAAGAACTGTGTCAACATATAGTTGGCATATTATAGGGCTATTAGCCATTCCTTGTGGAAGAACCCTCCACTGAAATCGTGCATCAGGTTGTTCATGATTAACAGAAGGCAAGGTAAAGGCAAAACGTTCTCTATCCCTGGGATGCAAAGGAATAGAAAAGAAACAGTCCTTAATATCAATAGATATAATGGGCCACTTTTGAGGCAAAGCAGAAAGCAGTGGGAGGCCGCGTTGAACTGACCCTAATATTTGCATTTGAGCATTAATGGCTCTGAGATCATGTAATAGTCTCCACTTGCCTGAGGTCTTTTTAATAACAAAGATAGGAGTGTTCCACGGGGAAACAGAAGGTTCTACATGCTCCAATCGTAGTTGTTCCTGTACCAATTGAGTTATAGCCTCCAGTTTCTCTTGGGACAGGGGCCACTGAGGCACCCACACCGCTTTATTTGTTAACCAGGGTATGGGTGTTGGACCAGCGGAGGCTAAACTTTCAGTGACCCCCAAGAAAAACCCAAACCTCGTTTATCTTTGTTGGCAACTGGCTCTACAGGGGTATGTCGGCCCTGTAAATGTTTTCCTAATCCACCAGTAGGGACAAAACCCTGATTTCTCATTATAGTTTGTACCGTTGAAGAGCAATCAGTGGTTAGAATTAAACCCATTTGCTGTTGGATATCCCGGCCCCACAAATTAACTGGGACCTGGAGGACAAACGGCTGAATTTTTCCCTTTTGACCTTCCTCCGTGGACCAGGTCAGCTGTTTTGCGCTGACCCGAGGAGTATCTGCATAACCTAAGCCTTGCAGGGTTTGTGAAGAAAATTATAGGGGCCATGTCTTTGGCCACTGAGTTATTTGGATGATACTCCGGTCAGCCCCCGTGTCCACCAGACCACTAAAGGTCCTACCTTCAATTGTTAATGTTAACATGGGACGGTTATTCTTTTTAAGGCCATGGACAAGCAGACAAGGTCTGCTCCTGAGGTACTTAAACTTCTTTCCTTTTCTTGCACCGGGGAAACTTGATGATGGGAAGGCACTAAAATTAATTGAGCAACTCGATCTCCAGGAGCCACTGAAATGACCCCTCGAGAGACTGAACAGAGAACTTGGATGGCTCCCCTGTAATTAGGGTCAACAACTCCAGGGAACACTACAAGGCCTCTCATAGTATTGGAAGCGCGTCCCAACACTATTCCCACCATATTTTCAGGGAGGGGGCCCATTAGGTCAGTAGTTATGAGTTGAGCCCCCATGTCCTCCGTTACGACCACTCCTGCGGTGGCACGGAGGTCCAGCCCTGCAGATCCTGCGGTTGCTCTGCGGAAACAAATGGCTGTTGGAGATGAGGTGAAAGCCTCTGATAAGTTTCCTGGCACGGAATCCCCTGATTTTGCGGGCCCTGGGGCAATGGGCCCCTCTGCCCGTTTTTTGGCTCCAAGGCCTGAGGTTGCCGGATAAGCTGTCCATTCACATCTTTAACGGATCTGCACTCATTTGCCCAATGTTTTCCCTTTTTACATCGTGGACAAAGTCCCGGTTCGCGAGGGGGCCTCTGCTTTAAATATTTTAAATTGGGACACTGTCTCCTGAAATGTCCTGGCTGTTGGCAATTGAAGCATAATCCTGAATTAATTCTAGTAGTCTCAGCTACCGCAGCAATAATTTTATCCAAGCTCACAGGGGCTCCCACCTCCCGACAGGTCCTAATCCAATCTTGTAAGGGCTTATCTTTTACAGGAATTATAGCCTTTTGGCATTCAGGGAGGCTTTGTTCAAAAATAATTTGTTGAATTAAGAGCATGTGATCCTCTGGGTCCCCAAACAATTTCTCTGCAGTTTCTAGGACTCGCCCAACAAAATCTGTAAAGGGCTCGGTAGGTCCTTGAACAACTTTGGTAAGGTTACCACGGCGTTCCCCCCGACTGGCAAGAGATTTCCAAGCCGTGTAAAAAATATTATTAATCTGTTGATAAACCTCATTGGGATATCCAGTCTGGTCTGCTGCATAGGGGCCTTTTCCTAATAACATTTCGGTTGACCAATTGGGGTGGCCTGCCAGTGTATTTTCCCTATGTCGGGTAGCGGCCAAATCTGCTGCGGAAGCACAATAATCAAGGTACTGGCCATGCGTCAGGCAAGAACGTCCAATTTCGTACCAGTCTGTGGGAGTCATGCTGGTAGTCTGCAATCGACGAACCAAAGCAATGGTGTAATTTGCAGAATGACCATAATTTTGTACAGCGGCCATGAGATCCTTTAAAGCTTTATAAGAAACTGGCTCAAAAACTCTCTGTCCCGTAATGGGATTTTCAAAAACAGGAAAAGCAGAGGCCAACCGAGACCAGGTGCGGGCCTTGATAAAGGAACTTCCCTTTGGGACGTAGGGGGGTGGGGCAGAGGGGGCAGGTCGGGCCTGGCCATTGTCTGCACCAAATCCTCCCCTGAGGCTGTATCTGTCAGCCTCATACGCGGCAGCCTGTTCCTCTAGCTCCTCCTCTTCATTTGAATTTAGCTCCTCCGGGAGCCCATCCCCCTCATTTTCTGTGCTTTGATCTGACTCTCCTGCATCCTGATAGAGGGAGCTCCTTGGTCCCTCCTGTTTTTTCTTTTCTCTTCTCTCCTCCTGTTTTTTCTTTTCTCTTCTCTCCTCCTCCTGCACTGTACTTTGTGAGGGCTGCAGTCCCTCAATTCCATTCTTTTGTTTTCTCTTACATTTTACCCCACTCTTGGTGGTCCCTCCTTCCTTGTACGATGACTCCGAGAGACTATTCTGGTGCTTAATTAATACCTTCCTCCCTTCTTTAATAATCTCAGTATTTCTGTCCTCCTCCAAACAAGCGCGCACCATTCTCCATATGGGCAACGTGGCGCGGGAGACCCCTCCCTTTTCTAGAGCTCTATCCAGGTCCTCGCCTAATATATCCCAACAGGCCAGTGAGAGATCTCCAGACTCCGCAAACCATGGGGCGTGTATCTCAATATCTGTTAACACTCTATGTATTGTGCCACGGGAAATTCTCAGCCCACGCTGTTTAAGAAGGGCCTGTAAAGGGGCACAGAAGTCCCTTATACGGCACACACTTCCTGAAGAGTTACCCATACTGATGTTTAAAGACCGAGTTAACACAAACCACAGAGGAAGAACGATAACAAGCACCCAGACAGGAACTTCTCAGAACAACATACCTAGGAGTCCTCTTCACGTGTCAAGTTCTGGATCCTCTTCGGCCCCTCCGCAGGTCCCGGGTTTCGGCACCAGTTGCGGCGCCCGGCACCCCTGACCAGCAGGGAAGAACGGACACCACCCGAGGATCCTTCTCGTATCACGCTTTTAATGAAGAGCCACTTGGTTAAAGGGAGAGCTGAAGCAGAGGGGCCCTGGGCAGGGAAATGCAACTGCTTATATAGGCCCAAGGAACAAGGGGCTCTCTACCATTGGCTGCTCTGTTGCTAAGGCCGTTTTGAGACTCGGGATTGGTCACGCCCTTTTTCGTCATGCGCAGACTGAAGAGCAACTTGATACTTAGTAACGAGTAAAGGCCTCCCACTCACATACCAAATAAGTTACAAGGAGCGAGGCAGGAAACAGGTGCCATCCGGCTCCCCACAACACAACACCACTTCTGGCTTTTTCTGAGTAGTTTAATGGAGATAAGAGTCTCCCAGACTTTTCTGCCCTGGCTGGCTTCAAACCATTATCCTCAGATCTCAGTCTCCTAACTAGCTAGGATTACAGGTATGAGCCACTGGTACCCCCAGCTACATGAGAATTTTAGTTTTCATACAGTGGCTCATTCCCCTGCCTGCTCAGACCAAGAATAGTTTTATAAAATAACTTTCAAATTCTATCAATAAAAATTTCATTATATTTTCTTTCTTTTTAAAAATTTAGGTGTATCCAGTTAAAACGGGCAATAGATGAACATAAAACTACTCTTCAAAAACTGAACAAAGTAAGTTGTACTTGGCCATATTACAACAACAACAAAATTCCTTTTATACCACTGGGTGGGTTTGTTTGTTTGTTTGTTTTTGCCAGTCCTGGGCCTTGAATTCAGGGCCTGAGCACGTCCTTGGGCTTTTTCTTCAAGGCTAGCATTGAGCTTTGAACCTCTGGCTTTTTTCTATGTATATGGTACTGAGGAATCGAACCCCGGTCTCGTGCATGCTAGGCAAGCACTCTACCACTAGGCCAAACTCCCAGCCCCTGTACCAGTATTTTTATCAACTGGGATTGAATTCAAATGAGTTTGCTCCTCGCTTTGCCATTAGAGATAAAGTCAGCACAGAGTTTCCTGGCAGACTTACTTAGCATGTATCCCTGTCTGTAAGTGGCAGAATGTGTGGCTGGCACTTGAGTTCTTGTCCCTAAGTCAATGCTCCGTCCAGATTTGCCCCTTACTGGCCAGGTTGCTGCCATACTCAGAAGGAAAACAAAGCAAACCAGATATACTGAAGGGGCATACATTTACTTCATTTGGTTTGCTTTCCCATTCAAACTACATTTGTTTCCTCTCTCTCTCTCTCTCTCTCTCTCTCTCTCTCTCTCTCTCTCTCTCTCTCTCTCTCTCTCTCTCTCTATTCCTTTCTTTCTTGCCAGTCCTGGGACATGAACTTAGGGCCTTGGCACTGTCCTTGGGTTTTCTCAAGGCTAGCATTCTACCACTTGAGCCTCAGTACCACTTCCAACTTTTTCTATGTATGTGGTACCGAGGAATTGAACTGGCATCTTTGTGCATGCTAGGCAAGTGCTCTACCACTGGGCACTAGGCCAAACACCCAGCCTCAAACTATATTTCTTTCTTTCTTTCTTTCTTTTTCTTTTTGGTGGGTTATGAGGCTTGAACTCGGCCTGGGTGCTGTCCTTGAGCTCTTCAGCTCAAGGCTGCCACCCTACCCCCAGGCCTGGGCATTGTCAATAAGCTCAAAGCTACCACCCTACCCTTGAGCCAAGCCCCACTTCCCATTTTTCTAGAAGTTAATTGGAGATAAGAGTCTCAGGTCCTTTTGTGCCCAGGCTGGCTTTGAACCTTGATCCTCAGATCTTAGCCTCCTGAGTAGCTAGGAATACAGACATGAGCCACTGTGCCTGGCTCAAATTATATTTTCTAGGGTCTAATTTCTTTCCCCAGCACAAGTTTAATCTCATGTGCTAGTTAGTTTGCCTTATAAAACACTTATTGGAGTTTTTACTATTCTTTTAAAAGAAGTATAATTCACCTGGAGTATGGCCTAGTGGTAAAGTGGTTTCTTAGATGCATGAAGCCTTTGGCTTGATTCCTTGGTACCACATACACAGAAAAAGCCCGAAGTGGTGCTGTGGCTCAAGTGGTAGAGCACTGGCCTTGAGAAAACTCGAGGACAGCACTCAGGCCCTGAGTTCAAGTACCAGGCCTGGCATATACATATATATATATGTACATATATATATATAAAATATGTATATCTAATTTTAAAGCCACTAAAATAAATATAATTGAAGAAATATAATTGCAGTTAATTTTTCAGTGAAGCAGACCTGTATTCTCTCATAGGCTGATGAAGTTGCACCTGTTGGAAACTATGAGCAGAGAAAGGAAGAGGAGCAGAATCTTCTGGACAGGCTCACCCTGCAGCTGCAGGAACTTGCTGTGGACATGAATAGAGAGCCTATAAATGAGTATGCTTGCTTGCTCCCTCCCTTTTTTCTTCTCTTTCTCCCTTCATCCCTCCCTCCTTTTTTTCCCTCTGCCTCCTTCCCCTCTCTCTCCTTCCTTTATTTTTAGGGTGTATCTTAAAACTTACATGGCCTCTATTCTGCCCACCTCCTTCAAGCCTGTTCTTTTATTTGTTTTCTCCAAGCTTTGTCCCACCATTTAGTTAATTAACCTTGAACTTCCTTTTTCCTCCATGGACTCCTTTTTTTTGCCTGACACCAAACTTATTCCTAATTCTAAGAGTTTTCTGGTCCCACCTCCCCCATCCCCTCCTGGCCATGCAACCTGGGAACCTGGGTTGAATCTCCCTCATGTGATCCCCTTAGGATCCATGTGTACCATAGATGGTGATACCTGGAGAACTACCTTAGAGAATTATCTCTTTGCTATACTGTCTCAATGTAAGTTCCTTTGGACAGAGAATTATATCTGGTTTACCTTTGCCTCCAGGTTCTCACTTGGCATCCAGCATATAACCTCATTAGCAACATATCTGGCTTGGGAAAGCTTACTGTGGATAGGAATTGTTCTAAACACCTTGCAAATAATAACCATCCTTATGACAACCTGAGGAAGTAGGCTTTGTTATCCTGATATACCAATGAGAAATGGGGAGCTTATGGGAAACCTACCCACGGAAGAATAAGACTTTAATCCCAGTGCAGTGGCCATGCTGTAAGCACTATGTAATGCAACATTTGTCAATGAATGATAAAGGATTTGAATATAGGTCTCCTCGCTTCAATACCAGGGCAGTAATCAGATAACTCAGCTACTTTTTCGCCCTGAGTTCCTCAGCCAGACAGTAGAAACTATTACTTGTACTTCCCCTTTCTTTCCTTAATTGCCAGCTCCAAATATGGAGGGCTCCACCCTTATTATTATTGTTGTTGTTGTTGTTGTTACTTTGGTCAGAGTTGGGCTTGAACTCAGGACCTGAGAGCTATCCCTGAACTTTATCACTTTGAACCACAGAACTACTTCCAGTTTTCTGGTGGTTAATTGGAGATAAAAGTCTCATGGACTTTAGTGCCTGGGCTGGCTTTGAACTGAGATCCTCAGATCTCAGCTACTCTTCTGATTGTGAGCCACCAGCACCACTCTTCTTCATATAGGCACTCTACTTATATTTAGTTTTTGTGTGATTTCATAATCCTGATCATAGAATTGCCTTCTGTAGAATTGATGTGCTTAATGAGAGCAAGGAAGATGAGGACTCTCCTGGAGAAGATGAAGAGAAAAGTGAAGAAAGCAAAGAAAGTAGTGGAGACGAAGAAGATGAAGAGGAGGAGGAAGAGGAGGAGGAAGAAGAAGAAGAAGAAAGGGAACAAGAGTCTCTCAAACAAGCAGCAAGTAAAGAATACATTGCTCTTGGAGACTTTACTGCTCAGCAAGTTGGAGATCTTACATTTAAGGTAGGTTGAATAAGTCTGGAACCTATGTTAGAGCAAATGAGCATACTAACAGAATAAGAAAGCTCTGCCTGTATACCCATATTCCTTGTTGCTGATATTAACCTCTTTAAGACTCTTGTCTGTTTAAATAAGTAACAATCACAATTTAGCAGCAGGAATAATAATGGCATTCTGTTATTAAAGTTAGCTTTTCTAAATTTTTTTTTCATATATTTTTATTGTAATAGAAGGGTTACATTATTTTCACCAGATAGAAGGTACATTACTTCACATAAATTGATACCCTTTCTCATGTCTTGGTCCCCATTTCCCTCCCCCCACCCCCACCCCTCATCTTGGTTTGAAAATAGTGTTGGTATTGGTAATTCCTGGTTATGAGTTAACTTTTGTTATTAATTTATTGACCAACTTAGCCAGTATTGGGGCTTGAAGTCAGGGCCTTTCCCCCTTGCTTAGCTTTTTTACTCAAGGTTGGTTCTCTATCATTTGAGCCTTACCCAACTTCCAGCTTTTTGATGGTTTATTAGTGATAACAGTCTGTTGAACTTTATCTGGGTTGGCTTTGAACCATAATACTCAAATCTCAGCTTCCTGTGTAGCTAGGATTATTGTGAACCACTGGTACCCTGCTAGTAATCTACTTTTGTTTATCATATTTATAAAGCTATTCATCATGTGTGTCAGGTAATATCTATAGTTCCAAGATAAGAGGGATTTATGCCTTACGCTTTTAGGATGCACTTGTTTAGCCAGGGAAAGGCAGCTCATGACTATAACTCTTAACTCTTGGGAAGCAGAAATTGGGAGAATTGTGGTTTGAAGGTAGCCTGGGCAAAATGTTGGACTCCAACCAACAAGCTAGGCATGATGGTATGTGTTTATGTTCCCAGCTAGACTGGGAAACCATAGATAGGAGGATCAAGACCTAAGTCTAGCCCCAGACAAAATGCAAGACCATATCTGAAAAATAACCTAAATCAAAAGGGGCAGAAGGTGGCTCAAGTTGTAGAGTGCCTGCCTGGCAAGTACCAGGCTTCAGTACCGTATTACTACAAAAGAAGCACTTCTTGCTGTGTGCTGGTGGCTCATGCCTGTAATCCTAGCTACTTAGGAAGCTGAGATCTGAGGATCCTGATTCAAAGCCAGCCTGGCCACAAAAGTCCATGGGACTCTATCTCCAGTTAACCACCAGAAAACCAAAAGTGGAGCTGTGGTTTAAGTGGTAGATAGAGCATTAGCTTGAGCTGAATAGCTCAGGGACAGCATCCAGGCCCAGAGTTCAAAGCCCACAACCAAAAGAAAAAATTAGAAAAGAAAGCACTTCTTTCTGTCGATTGTGCAAGGGGCTTATATCCATACTTGCTAAATGACCAGTGGAATTGAAAATATAAAAGTTAAGGCTTTCAAAGGATTGTGTGACTTTTCTGATAGCTAAAGGAACAAGAAATTTTAGTGAGTATATACAATTTTGTTTCTTATGTTTCTCTTTAATAATAAAATGTATGAGAATATTATGTAACTACTTTAATTGATAGAATTTTTTTCAAATTCTCCTGGAAAATGCCATCCTTATTAGATAATATTCTAAGATAGCTTTTCTTTTCAATGTCTGTAGCAGTATTAAGTTTTTGTTCTACAAAGATGGATTGTGTCTTGATACATGGATTAACGTTACACAGAACATACATTAAGGGTGGATATATTTAGTAAATACTATTTTTTTCTTCCACGTAGGGTTTGTTTAACCTTTGTTTAATGCAATAGATTTTCTTCTGGGATTTTATGTGTTACTTTTGAGTGGCATTTTCCAACAGGACATTAAAAATTAAGCAATACTTTAATCATGAATCAAGTTGTTGGAATGAACATGGGGCCTTGAAAATGACTATGAAAAGTGACTCTTGTTTGTACATATTCTTCAAATGTGCTGAGTGAGTAACCAAAAGGAATGATTTGTTTATAATCGCCCAGATCCAGGGGTGGTATGCTAGAGAAGTTTTCGATTGAAATTAAGATAATTAGTGGATTATGAAAAACTGAGAGCTGGGGACATAGCTCTGGGGTAGATCACTTACTAGTATATGTGCAAGGACCTGGAGTCAGTCTCCAGCATCTCCCCACCAGAAAAGAAGCATATATTTTAAAGTGCTAGTCACAAAGAAATGCACATAACTATTTATTGTAAAACTTTTACTTTGTTTGCTTTAAGAAAGGGGAAATTCTTCTTATAATTGAAAAGAAGCCAGATGGTTGGTGGATAGCTAAGAATGCCCAAGGAAATGAAGGTCTCATTCCCAGAACATACCTGGAGGTTAGTGTTTGTTGGTTATATCTTCCTGTCTTTTTCATCTTTAATAGGACTATTAAGCTATAGTCTCTGGTTAATTAATTCGTAAATGAAGTCACCTACTAGATCTTCCTTTTTTTTTCTTTGCGCCAGTCCTAAGGCTTGGACACTGTCCTTGGGCTTTCTCAAGGCTAGTGCTCTACTATTTGAGTCACAGCACCACTTCTGACTTTTTCTTTGTATGTGATACCAAGGAATGGAACCCAGGGCTTCGTGCATGCTAGGCAAGCATACTACTACTAGGCCAACACTCGGAGCCCAAGCTATGGTTTTTCTGCTGGCTCACTGGGTTGCAGAAGAGGAGCAGGAGAGATGGTGATACAACCAGCACCTCTGCTGTGGTCAGTCTACACATTCATCTTTGCCAGCCTGCCAGACTGATAATTCCTGTTAGAGGAATCCCTACCTGTCTGCACATATACACATTTATCTTTTAATTGATCTTACCCATCTATTCTCCCATCTTCTACAGCTGAGCATACCTGTTTCCCCCATATTTGTCAATGCTGATTATGAACAAGTTTTCATTATTGCCAACGTGATCCACAATGTGAACCACATTGTTTGCCTGTGTGTTTACCACACTCCTAATGAGGTAGAGGGCCAATTTGCTGTGCCTT
Source organism: Megascapheus bottae (assembly GCF_031878675.1). Taxonomy (NCBI): domain Eukaryota; kingdom Metazoa; phylum Chordata; class Mammalia; order Rodentia; family Geomyidae; genus Megascapheus; species Megascapheus bottae. The sequence continues at coordinate 9,063,714 of NC_143515.1, forward strand.
GCAATTTGCCTTTAACAATGTTTTGGTTATTTTTCCAAAGGAATCTAAAACAATCTTTTTCCCACTAATAATTTGTGATATTATAATAACAAAGATGTTATCCCTTAGAAATTTTCGTTAGCTATTTTCTTTGTTGAAATTCTCCTGGGTAAATTTTTACTAGCTATATTGTCAGTGTTTCCATTTGGGGATTTGAGTTTTGATACCATGATTGAAAAAGGGTTTCTTCGTGCCAAGATTATTTTCTTTTACCATTTTTATGTTTTTCTATTTGAGCAAATTCCACTTGGAATTTACCTTAGTTACACTTGTATTTACCTTCACCTTCATCATTTTCTCAAATCTCAGACCTATCACCTACCATGTTGAAAATGTTAGGCTATTTTGTACTAACCTACCCACCTTGCTTCAGCCCTACTGTTTTTATTGGTTGATTTGTATTGTAGTTGAAAAGTACTAAGTTTGTTCATGGTTTTCCAGCCCTGTGATAGAGAAGATCAGGAGTCCAGTGAGGAGCCCAGTGAGGAAGAGAGTGAAAAAGACAGTGAAAAGGATGAAGAACTGGAGGACAAGACAGCAGACAGAGCTGACGTTAAGCAAAGGTACAAAGATGTGAGAGAACGTCAGTGTAGCTTTAGGATACTTTGTTGTTGTTGAACTCATTTTTAAATTTGTTTTGCTGGTTTTTTGTTTGTTTGATGCCAGCCCTGGGGCTTGAACACTGAGCGCTGTCCCTAAGCTTTTTCATTCAAGGCTAGCACGCTACCCTTTTTTTTGTAATTCTTTTTTTTTTTTTTTGAACCAGTTTTGAGGCTTGAACTCAGGGCCTAGACACTGTTCCTGAGCTTCTTTTGTTGAAGGCTAGTGCTCTACCACTTGGGCCACAGCACCCCTTCCGGCTTTTTCTGTGTATGTGGTACTAAGGAATTGAACCCAGGGCTTCATTCATGCTAAGCAAGCACTCTACCACTAAGCCACATTCCCAGCCCTATCACCCCACCTCTTGAACCACAGTTCTACTTCCAACTTTTTAAAAAATGTTTACTTGGAAATAATCTGGTGGACTTTCCAGCCTGGGCGGGCTTTGAATCACAATTCTCAGATCTTAGTATCCTGAGTAGCTACAATTACAGGTGTGAGCCATGGATGCATGGTTGTCTTTGCTGTTTTTAAAACAGGGTCTCATTATGTTAAGGCTGGCTCTAAACAGCTGATTCTTCTCCCTCAGTCTTCCAAGTGCTGGGATTAGACCACCTTATGGACAGGAAAATTTACATTTGCTTGTTTTTACTGTTATAGAAGTACATTATTTATTAAATTATAAGTAATGCCATTTATAATTATAATAACTTATAAATAAAAAGCCTTTTCTGACATGGTATTGGAAATATAAACATAGCTACAGAGACATAAAAACCTATGACTCTATAGATATAATGTTTCATTTTATAAATTAATATGTATCTATGATATACAAACGCTTATCCTAATTTTGATTATGTTCTAAAAACTAAGTGCCAGTGATTGTATATAGCGACTCCCTTCTTTTGAACACTGTTTGTTAAACATGTCATTTGAAATATGATGTAAACAACAATGTTAATAAATTCTTTAATAAAAAATGATAAAAAAGCCTTTTCTGAAATAGAGATAACTTACACCTTGAGAGCTTTTTCTGTTATAATTTTTCTACAGATCACTCCTACTTCAACAATGAGTTTATTTTTAGTGCCTTGAATTCTAGCTTGGGTTCTAGAGGACTTATGGGTGATTGTGTACTTTGACCTTTAATGAATGACCACAGGTACCCCATTGAGTGGATAGCATAACCAGTCCCTGAACTCATGGTATCATTTTCTCTCCCTAGAACTGATTCCCACTGGAATGCTGTTCAGAAAGCTGTCTCTGAGGTCAGTATCACCAGTCTTATTAATGGTGTCTCCCATGCATTGTTACCTGCTTGTTCTTGTTGAATTCAAATTCAAAGCAGGATGGAGACTAGAAGACAGAATAGATGGTGAAATGGCTGCAGGGTGTGGGCTGTGCCAGTGCAGAGCCTGAGTCACGTGCTTCCAGCCACACTGCTCTAGCACCACTTCTCATTGCGCTTTAGTACACAGAGTGCTAAGCTTGTTCATCATATGATGCTGAATATCAGTTACTATCGGAAAAATTCAGGAAAGTCAGAAATATCTCAAAGTCTATCATTTAAAAAATGACAAAATAATGAGAATATTCCCTGTACCCTTGTAATAATCACCAGAACAGTTTAATAAGTAGTCCTCCTGACTTCTTCCTCTACTGACTTGTGAGGATGTGCCTGTTCACAGAAAAAGAATACCTCCCAGTTCGTTCTTCAGCACTGTTAACTGTGGGCTTATGAACTCTTGTGTCAGGTGGTAGTGCTCTGGGCACATAGAGGTACAGGAGGTACAGAAAGCAGCGGCCCTAAGACTCAGCTTTGCAGCCCAGGTCTTTGGAACAGGCTCTCCTGAAGGATACCATCCATTTAGAAATGGGGGTGATACTGAACTATTTTCCCAGGGAAGACGAGGAACCATGAATGAAAACAAGCAAATTAATTTCATTTTAACTCTTTTCTGCAGATAAACACAGTCGATGTATTAACCACAATGGGGGCAATTCCCACAGGATTCAGGCCTTCTACCCTTTCCAGACTGCTGGAGGAAGGTAACACACACAGTCATAGCTGAGAAATGAAGGTTGAAGTCTAGCATTTTTGTTATAGTCAAAACAAGATGAAGACAAGACCGAACTCACCACCTTGTCTTGGTCATCATTTTTTGATGCTCATTTTTGTGTGTGTGTGTGTGTGTGTGTGTGTGTGTGTGTGTGTGTGTGTGTGTGTGTGTTTTTAATGAAACCCCAGGGTTTAAACTTCATGCTTGCTAGATAGGCATTCTACTATTTAAGCTACTACCATAGCCCACCCCCCTTTTGCCAGTCCTGTGCTTGAACTCAGGGCCTGAGCCCTGTCCTTGGGCTTTCTCAAGGGTAGAGCTCTATCACTAGAGCCACAGCACCACTCATGGCTTTTTCTATGTATGTAGTACCAAGGAATGGAACCTGGGTCTTCATGCATGCTAGGCAAGCACTCTACCTCTAGGCCAAACTCCTGGTCCCTCCCAGAGCCCTTTTTACTGCAGTTATTTTTCAGTCAGTGTCTCACTTTTTACCCCAACAATCTTGGACCATGGTCTTTCACCATATGCCTTTGTGTAGTTGGGGCTTTATAGATGGGAATCATCTCTAATACCCCACTTACTTATTGAGATGGAGCTTTTGTTATCTTTTTGCCTAGGCTGTACTTCCTTAGTAGCTGCGATTAGAATTAGCTACCACACTAGGCCCAACAGTGATTTTTCTTCATCCTCTCTATGGCTGAGACCAAAGATCCCGGAACCTATCAGTCTGTTTACTTGTGCTCAGGTTTCTAGCTCCTTTTAAACTTCTTTCAAAAATGAGACTCCTTTCATTATAAGCCTTTTGTTGTATCTTTAGCCTCCCTTCATTAGTTTCTCCTACTGCTTCATTCCCACATCCGTGCCACCACAATACCAAATACCACAGTCTTTAAGAACCAGGCCAACCTGGGCACTCAGGGTGCACATCTATAATCCTAACTACTCAGGAGGATGCGATCTGAGGATCATGGTTGAAAGCTGTATCGAGCAGACAAATCCAAGTGGTGCTTTTTTCCAATTGACCATCAGAAAACCAGAAGTAGCAGTGTGCCTCAACCTGTAGACTACTAGCTGTGAGTGAAACAGCCGAGTGAAAGCTAAATTATGCTGGGTTCAAGCTCAAGTTTCTGAACCAGCACAAAAAAGAAAAACGGGAAGGAGGGAGGGATGGACTGGAGGGACAGAGGGATGGAAGGAGGGAGAGAAAAGAACCATCAGTGAACCCCATCCCATTCTAGCCAAAACTCCTTTATCTGCCCTTCTTTATAGCAAGACTTTCTACTTAGTGTTTCTAGTTCCTGTTTGTACTAGAATTTGACAACTTTTGTCTACAAGCCCATTTTTTTTTTTGCCAGTCCTGGGTCTTGAACTCAGGGTCTGAGCACTATCCTGGGGCTTTTCTCAAGACTAGCACTCTACTATTTGAGGTATAGTGCCACTTCCGGATTTTTCTGTGTATGTGGTGCCAAAGAATCAAACCCAGGTCTTCATGCATGTAGGCAAACACTCTACCACCAGGCCAAACTCCTAGCCCCTATAAGCCCATTTTAAAAAGGAATTGAAGCTTGTTTGGGTGCCTTCTGTTCACCCGACCAGTTCAGTGATCCATAGTAAGGATATTGAAGGTTGCCTCTTCTGGAAGATTTTTCCCTGAAATGCCCAGATCCTTCCCATCCTTCTCTTAGGAGTTCACTTTCCCAGAGATACCTATCTTGGGAACTGTAGTTCCCTTCTACTCCCATTCACTTGAGCATCCTTAGTAGCTTTTACTTGTTTTCTTATTTCCTTCAATCCATTGGAAGTTAATGAGGGCAGAAACATCACTCGCCAAATCACTGTTGTATTTCTAGCTCCTTGCCTAGCACTTGACAGAGCCAGGGACAAATTCATTCTTTTGAATTAAAAAGTAAGTTTATAAGAAGTATTCTTTGGGGGCCGGGAGTTTGGCCTAGTGGTTAAAGTGCTTGCCTAGCATGCACGAAGACCCAGGGTCGATTCCTTGGTACCACATACATAGACAAAAGCTGGAAATGGTGCTGAGGCTCAAGTGGTAGAGTGCTAGCCTTGAGAAAGTCCAAGGACAGGGCTCAGACCCTGAGCTCAAGCCCAGGACTGGCAAAAAAAAAAAAAAAAGAAGTATTCTTTGTAAATAAACTATGGGAGAATAATATAAAATACTTTCATGTTAAACAAAGCTATCAATTTTTTTGTTTTTGTTTTTGTTTTTGTTTTGCCAGTCCTGGGCTTGAGCTCAGGGCCTGAGCACTGTCCTTAGATTTTTCTCAAGGCTAGAGCTCTACCACTTGAGCCTCAGTACCACTTCCGGCTTTTTCTAAGTATGTGGTACCAAGGAATCGAACCCGGGTCTTCGTGTATGCTAGGCAAGCACTTTACCACTAGGGCCCAAGTTTTTTTTTTATTATTATTATTTTCTATAATCTCTACAAAGTACTTACAGTTTTCTGCATTTTTACAAAGTATTGGAATGCATAATTATTATGAGGCATATAATTGGCCTAAAAGTCTTCAAGGTTTTTTAATAGTTGCCCTAAGATGGTCTTTTACCAATTTGTAGCTTTATATTTTGTATTTTAAAAAATACTTACATCTATATGAAAAAGCCAGGCTCTTTTAGAAATTGAGTTGGCAGTGAACAGTGTGGCATTGTGGGAATGTTTGCTTCCTGAGTTTGTTGAATAAGACCTGGGGGCACCAGGGCTGAATTTCTTTCCTCTTTTGTTGGGGAACATTTTTTTTTTTACAGGAAATCAGTTTCAAGCAAGTTACTTCTTACAACCAGAGCTCACTGCATCCCAGCTGGCCTTCAGAGATCTACTGTGGGATGCTGAAGCAGGCACTGTAAGTGCATAGGCCTCACTGAGATGCTGAGGAGATGACCACTTCTCCAAGCCTTGTCCTGGTACAAGCACAGAATCAAGTGTAAATTGATAAATGAATTTTAGAAGCAAAAAGTGATTTGATCCTATATTGTAATTTTGAAACTGGTATTTTCATAGCAAGGGTAAAACTTGGACTGGCACCTTGACTTCATCTTGTTTCTCTTCTCTGTTGCTCTTGTTTCCCATTATTATAAAAGAAATAATAGGTTTCTTTTGTAATCATTCTTCCCTCAATTTCTTCATTTATGAAAAGGGCTTGATGGTATTGTTGACACCAATTTGCGAAAAGTCCATTATATGTGTAAAGGCATGGAACAATGCCTGCCACATGGTAAGAACTTAGTAAATGTGAATCAGTGCCATGATTTGGATAAATGTTCCCCAGAGGCCTATGGCAGGCTGGTTTCCAGGGCCTAATAGGAAGAAGAGAATGAGTGTCCAGTCGCTTCCTGTCTTCCTTAGGCCCCCCCAGCTGTCATAGTGAGCATGTCACTCCCCCCTATGCTCTCTGGTGATGCTGTCCTCAGCACAGGCCCTGCGGCACTGGGCCAGCTGGGCGTGGATTGAACCTTTCAGTGAGATGAGCTCAGATGCTTCTTGTAGCAGTGGAGAGCTGACTAATACAGCCAGTGTCATCTTCATCTTCATTGTCAGTAGTAGCAGTAAATTGCCATTTTTATTAAGTAGGAATGGGTAAGTTGGCAGAACTTTGTGATTAGCATTTGAAAGTAGCACTCAAAATGAAGTATTCTTTCTGTGCCAGTATTTGAAGTAGAAAACATTCTTCATGGCTGGAGGTATGGCTAAGCTGTAGACTGCCCAGGAAATGTGAGGTCCTGAGTTCAAGCCCAGCACTGTCAAAAAAAAAAAAAAGAACCAAAAAAACAAAAAAAGAAAACTTCATATTTTCCTCTACTTTGATGTGTTTGCAGCAGATATAGACTGCATTAGAGCATATAGCTGCTGCTGCTGCTGCTGCTGCTGCTTTTCTTCCTCCTCCTCCTCCTTTTCCTCCTCTTCTTCCTTCTCCTCCTCCTCTTCTTCTTCCTTCTTTTTTGCCAATCTTGGGACTTAAACTCAAGGCCTGAGTGGCTGTCCCTAAGCTTCTTTTGCTCAAGGCTAACACTCTACCACTTGAGCCATAGCGCCTCTTCTGTCGTTTTCTGTTTATGTGATACTGAGGGAATGGAACCCAGAGCTTCATGCATGCTAGGTAAGCATTCCACCACTAAGCCACATTCCCAGCCCTTGCCTTTCTTCTTTACCTTCTCTCTCTCTCTTCCTTTAGGCAAGAGCACAGGATTGTGCGGTCAGGGTTTGTGGCAAGAACGATGTGAAAGCTTAGCATCCTTCCCATCAGACCAGTTCTTGCCTGAAGCATTCTGAATATTAAGTGTCTCATGTTGCAAGTCATTATATTTGGGTAATATACTATAATTGAGTAAATATCATTTAATTGTATGAGCTTCTTGTACCTAGAGAGCTAAATATTTAGCTTTCAGTTTTTAAGTTAAAGACATAGTAAGCTGTCTTTAGTACCTTCTTTTTGTAGCAGCATAATTTTTTTAAGGGAAACAGCTCATGATCATAAAACAAAATATAAAGTTGTCCAACTAAAGTTGGAAGGGGAATTGGTTTTGCTTATTGGTTGTTCTCTCTCTCTCTCTCTCTCTCTCTCTCTCTCTCTCTCTCTCTGTGTGTGTGTGTGTGTGTGTGTGTGTGTGTGTGTGTGTGTGTGTGTGTGTGTATGCTAGTACTGGGATTTGAACATTTAGCTTTTTATTCATGACTATTATTCTGCCACTTGAGCCACACTTCTATCTAGTCCTGGGTCTTATCAATAAATAAACACCATGCCAATTTAATTGCAAGCTGTAAATACAGATCTGTCTCACAGATCTCATCAAGCAGTCAGTGTATTCTTTCTGTGAAACGTCTACATAAAGAACCAAGGAAGAATGGTGATAATTTCTTAGAATCCACACAAGTGGAGGATTATATGCATGATGTCAGTGCTTTATATCTTGTTGTTTTACTTATTTATTTATTTATTTTTGGCCAGTCCTGGACTCGAACTCAGGGCCTGGGCACTGTCCTTTGTCTCTTTTGCTCAAGGCTAGTGCTCTGTCACTTGAGCCACATCTCTACTTACAGATTTCTTTAAAGTCTTTTTATAACTGTTTTTTCTTGCAGATCAGGTCAAGGCCCAGTCGTGTTTCACTGATTGTGACCCTATGGAGCTGTAAAATGATTCCCCTTCCTGGAACAAGCATTCAGGTTCTCAGCAGGCATGTCCGCCTCTGTCTGTTCGATGGTAGTAAGGTGAGCATCCTCCTGCCAGATTATAAAACACATCCATTGGCTGGGAGTGCAGCCTGGTGGTACTTGCCTAGCACATACAGAGCCCTGAGTTCGATTCCTTGATACCACATAAACAGAAAAATCCAGAAATGATGTTGTGGCTCAAGTGGTAGAGTGCTAGCCTTGAGGAAACACCAAGGACAATACCCAGGTCCTGAGTTTAAGCACCAGGACTGGCCAAAAAATAAATAAATAAATAAAACCATACACCTCCATTAATGCTAGATATTCAGTATGTTCTGCGTTAAGCAGAAACTACTAATATCCTAGATATGTGGTGTCTGTTATTGACATTAATATGTTTTGGGGGTTTTTTTTGTTGTTGTTTTTCTGATTGTGGGGTTTGAACTCTGGATTTAGGCCCTGTCCCTGAGCTCTTTAGCTCAAGGCTAGTGCTCTATACTTTGAGCCACAAGCACCTCTTTGGTTTTTCTGGTTAATTGGCGGTAAAAGTCTCTGGGACTTTCATGCCTGGACTGGCTTTGGACCTCAAGCCTTAGATCTCAACCTCCTGAGTAGTTGGGATTATAGGCATGAGCCATCAGCATCCTGTGACCTTAATATGTTTTAGTATCTTTTCTATTTTCCTCATTTGACCTATCTTTTCTACCATATATAAGGTAGGCTTCTTGTACAGAGCATATAGCTAGGTCTTACTGTGGTTTTCATTTGTATTTCCCTGACAATTTAGTACAATCTCTTTCTATACGCATACACACACATACATATGAATGTGTTTACACTTGCAAGTATCTAATAGTGCACCTACACTAGTTCTGATAATACAGATGAGGCCCCTGGTTTGTTCAGTTCTGAGGATGTGATGTTCATACATCACAAGTAACCCATTGGATCTTTTTTTTTCTGTTCTGAGTATTTCTATTTTAAATTTGCCAGTACATTTTTCTTCTTTTTCTTTTTTATTGTATTTTATTGTCAGGGTAATGTATAGAGGGGTTACAGTTACAGTTGTCAGGTAGTAGGTACATTACTTCTTGAACATTGATACCCCTTCTCATGTTTTTGTCCCCATTTCCCTCCCCCATCCCAAACTCATTGGATCTTTAGATTTTTTTTCCCACTTACCGAAAGTACTCAGTTCTCACATAGAAATTTATAGCTGCAATTGCATATACTACAAAGAATGATTTAAAATCAGTGACTAAGCTACCAATTAAAGAATCATGAAATAGAAGAGTACACTGAACTTGAAAAAAGTAGAAAGGAGGAAGTAATAAAGGCAAGAGTAGAAATTAGTTTAATAGAAAACAAATGAACAAGCTGGGTGCAGTGACTCACTCTTTTAATCCTAGCTACAGGAGGCTGAGATCCGAGAATTACAGTTCAAAGCCAGCCTGGGCACTAAAGTCCGTGAGACTTATCTTCAGTTAACCATTAAAAAACTGGAAGTGGCACTGTGGCTCAAGGGGTAGGGCGGTAACCTTGAACTAAAGAGCTCAAGGACAGTGCGCAGGCCTCACTATCTACACAAAACAAGAAGAAAAGAAGAGAAAACAAATGAACAAAATAGGAAAGGCTGGGGCAGGGAGTGTAGCCTAGTGGTAGAGTGCTTACCTAGCATGCACAAAGCCCTGGATTCGATTACTTGGTACCGTATATACAGAAAAAGCCAGAAATGCTACTGTGGCTCAAGTGGTAGAGCACTAGTCTTGAGAAAACCCAAGGACAGTGCCTAGGCCCTGAGTTCAAGCTCCAGGACTGACACACACAAAAAAGGAAAAAAAAAAGAGAGAGAAAAGGCCAGAAAGGCAAAAGTTGATTCTTTAAAGAAATTAATGACATTGAAATATGACTAATGAAACAGGTCAAGAAATTTTTTGGAGACAGAAAACAAATTACTCATATCTGACATAGAAACAGAGACATTACCATGGATCCTAAAGACAGTGAAAGGATGACACGGAAATATTATAACCACCTTTATACCAGTAAGTTTGAAAGCGTTGATAGATTATTTCCTGAAAAACCATAGTTGACTGAAACAGACATAGGAAGAAATGAATGCTCTGTTAAAGAAAGAGAACTTGGGGCCGAGAGTTTGGCCTAGTGGTAGAGTGCTTGTCTAGCATGCATGAAGACCTGGATTCAATTCCTCAGTACCACATACACAGAAAAAGCTAGAAGTGGTGTTGTGGCTCAAGTGGTAGAGCAATAGCCTTGAGAAAGCTCAAGGACAGAGTTTGGGCCCTGAGTTCAAGCCCCAGTACTGGCAAAAAAAAAAAAAGAAATGAAATGAAAACTTGCTGAGTAGCAGTGATTCACATCTGTAATCCTAGCTACTCAAGAGACTGAGAGCTAATAAGGATCATGGCTCAAAACCAGTCGGGGCAGAAAAATTGTCAAGTCTCTTATCTCCAGTTAAACAAGATCATACTTTAGGCATGGCTCAAGTGAGCACTTACCATGAGGGAAAAAGCTGACCAAGAGCTCATCTTTCAAGAACACAAATATACACACACACCTGTGCAACCAACATTTAATGTTTGAAAAATCAACAGTGGTAATTTGCCAGGTTAGTGGGACAAAGAAAGGAAATCATGTGAACATTTCCATACATATAGAAAAAAAGCTTTGGATAAATTTCCCATTGGGGGAGAGGGCCTATGGTATAGGTATCATCTCCGAGAGAACTTTACCTTACTCACTTTCCTTACCTGTCAGTTTGAAGAGTCAATACAGCCCTTAGAACCACATGTGGAATGTACTAACTGCTTCATAAGTATAACTAGAAAAGAAGTGATAGTTACAACTTCGTTGGATATGGGAGCTATGGAGAGAAGTGTAAGAGGTAAGAATCATCATAATCGGGCTATAGATTGGTTATGGGGAGAGAGCAGTGTTGAGCATGATATGAAGACTCAGACGTCCATGTCTGCAGGATGGTGGCAGTGTTCAATGGGCAAAGGAGCAGTGGGACATTGGAAAGGGAACAGGCTTGGGGTTGACATGGGATTGTTTTTGCTCATACAGAGTGTACTTACAATTCCCAAAATAAGAAAAAATCTTCCAACTGCATGCCTGCTTGCCTGCCTTCCATCTGAACTTGACCTTTTAATAATAATGCTCATTTCTACACTCTGCACAAAACCTGCCATAAATGAGCCAGTAGGTGTCATCAGTGACCAAGAAGAGATGTTTTTTTTTTTCTTTTTTGAGCCCAAGTTATTCTCAAACCTGTGATCCTCCTGCCTCAGCCTTCTTAGGGCTAGGATTATAGGCACATACCACCACACCCAGCTTAGAGTTTGATTTTTAATAGCATTTAAAATAGTAGAACTTACTTTTATGTCAAAACTATCGACGCTAGTTTATGAAACTAATTTATGTCAGATTTGCAACATGAGATGTTATATAGCATACTTAAAATGTTTGGTATGTAAGAATGTCTGTTTCTCCTTCGTTCTAGAAGAACCTTTTCATTACATATAGAAGCAAACCTGTTTCTTTTAGCTCTTGAAAGGTATGATGTCATTTCTTTCTTGCCTCTGTGGTTTTTGATGAGAAATTCATTGTCATTCAAGCTGTTTTCCCCAAAAGTATGTGTCTCTGTGTGTGATTTTTCTCTCAATGCTTTCAACCTGTGTTCTTTCTTTCCATTTTCAGAAGTTTATGTTATACCTGGAGTGAGTTTCTTGGGTTTGCTTCATTGAGATTTGGCCAATATTTTAACTGCATGTGAAATTGTTCATTATTTTCTGGAGTATCCTCTTAACTTCAAACTCCTTTGTCTTCTGGGATTCTGATGACACACGTGTAAGAACAGCTACCTGAAGCTCTGTTCTTTGCTTGCTTTCTTCTATCCATTTTACATTAGTTACTCAAGTAGCACAATTTCTTCTTTCCCATCTTGAAGTTCACTGATTACTTTCTCTGTTCTTACCATTCATTGCTGTGTTTATGCTGTTCGGTTTTGTTTTATTAGTCCGGTTGTTGTATTTTTCTGTTCTGGAATTTCTGCTTGGTTATTCTTCATTTTTATTTTTTTTCTTGTGATATTCTTATTGATTTCTTAAGACTTTATATTTTTTTTTGCCAGTTCTGGACCTTGAACTCAGGGCCTAGGCACTGTTCTTGGGCTTTCTCAAAACTAGATCTCTACCACTTGAGCCATAGCACCATTTCTGGCTTTTTTCTATGTATGTGGTACTGAGGAATCGAACCCAGGTCTTCGTGCATGCTAGGCAAGCACTACTACCACTAGGCTAAACTCCTGGCCCACTTCGTATTATTTCTATATATAAATTTGCTTCGGGCATGGCAAAGTTATTTGAAGCCCTTTTTTTTTTTGAAGTCCCCTTTATTTTAAATAGGAAACATTCTCATTCCCTTACTTTTTTTTTTAGTTGTATTTTATTGGAGTGGTTATACAGTTATATTCATCAGGTAGTGAGTACATTATTTCTTGAACATTGGTACCCCTTCTCATGTTTTTCTCCCAGTTTCTCTTCCCCTCCCCCCGCCTCCTCCCAATCCAATCATCTTGAAGCCTTTTTTTTTTTTTTTTTTTTTTTTTTTTTTTTTGCCAGTCCTGGGCTTGAGCTCAGGGCCTGAGCACTGTTCTTGGACTTTCTCAAGGCTAGAGCTCTACCACTTGAGCCTCAGCACCACTTCTGGCTTTTTTCTATGTATGTGGTACCAAGGAATCGAACCCGGGTCTTCATGCATGCTAGGCAAGCACTTTAACCACTAGGCCAAACTCCCGGCCCTTGAAGCCCTTTTTAAATGGGCTGTTTTAAAATCATTGCAGGTAATCCCTCCATCTGTTATTGTCTTACTGTTGGTGTCTATTCAATGTCTTTCTGGTTCAGTTTGGGGGTTCTTAGTTCTTGGTGTAGTGAATGATGTTTATTGAGCCCTGGACATCTTGACTGTTACATCTGGAGTCTCTGCATCTGATTTACAGTTCTGTTTCATGCACCCTCTCCCACTATGCTGGCAGAGAAGCTGATGCTAGCTATGTCCTTACTGCCCAGTACAAGTGAAGTTTAGGGTCCCCACGTGGCCTCTGTTCATACCCCTGGGTGTGCTTCCATTCTTCCAGGCACTGAGGGATGTTCAGCTTGACCACCAGACCAACAAGGATGTGTCCATTGAACCATCCCATGGGTTTTGTCATCCCTTGCAAATCCACCTTCCTCTCTCTACTCTCATCATGACAAATTATATTTGTGAATATTATTTTAATAAATTTTATATAAAAATGTAAGCAGAAACTGAGCTTTAATTAATAATATGCATGGTAAAGCATTTCCAGAGGAAGTCAATAATGTCTATAAGTTTGCTGTAGTCAGAATATAAAGAGAATAATGGGTAGATGCATAGTGATGAACAAGTACTGGGAAAGGGGGCTGAGTACGTGGGGCCCACTGTGAGCTCTGAACTTCCCTGGTGTGTTTCACAGTCTCCATCATCTGTTCCACACTTTTCAAACTGAACTGGTACTTGGGTGCTGGTGTCTCACACTTATAATCCTACCTATCAGGAGGCTAAGATCTGAGGATTTGAGTTAAAAGCTATCCTGCACAAGAAAGTCCACCAAAACAAACAAACCAACAAACAGAAAAGCTGTGGCTCCCATGTTAGAGCACCAAATTTTGTTTCATTCATTTTGCATGGCTCAAGTTTTAGTGCTCTCATATTTTATAAGGTAGTCTCAGAAGCTTTTTACTTTTTACAGTTTACTTTTTCTCTTCAACATTGTGGGCTTTGGTACTGGTTATTCTTTTTAATTATTGAATAATACTGCATCTTTTACCATGTAGATATGCTATAGTTTTACTTTCCTGTTCTGTTGAGGAATGTGCCTCCTGTTGCAGTCTTTCAGTGAAATTGTGTAAGAGATATACTCATTGTTTTCTGAATGCTGGAGCGTGAACATCTTCAGGTCTTATGGAATACCAATTTACTCTGCAGATCAGCCATCTCCTCCAGTTCACACTACCTCTGGTAATGTTTCTCCATCCCAGCTACCACCTGCTGCTATCTTGAGTATGAAATGCAATTTCATTGTGCTTTTGTGTTTCATTTTTCGTGATTTCTACTGAATTTTTAGGTATCTTTATGCTTCTCTAATGCAGTTTGCTGATTGGAATCTTTCTGTATCTTTTGAGTCCTTAGTTATTTCATCCTTGCATTGGTTTTATGCAGAAAAATGTGATTCTGAGCCTGTCATTTACCTTCTGTCTGCACTTTGCTCTCATGCGTAGTGACACAAATCAAGAAAGTTATAAAATTATCCTGAGGCCAAACAGCAGCACCAGAATTCTCTATACTGAAAAGATGGAAGCAAAGATAATGTGGGGTTTCAATTTCTATTGCAGCAAAGAACTTCTTGGATATTAGAAGTAGGAAACCCCTTGAAAACCCAAGGGGGACTTTAGAACAATTTTCTTAGCCAGGCACCAATGTTTCACATCTATAGTCTCAGCTACTCAGGAGGATAAAATCTTAGGATCATGGTTTGAAGCCATTTAGGGCACAAAGTTTGTAAGACTCTCATCTCCAATTATCCACCAAAAAGAAGGGGTGCTGTGACTCAAATAGCAGAGTACTTTCCTTGAGCAAAACAGCTAAGGAACCACCCCCAGGCCCTGACTGGAAGCCCTAGGACCTGCCTGCATACAAAAAAAAAAAAAGCAGTGGTGCATTTATTACCAAATAATCATCAAAAGAGTCCAAGATTAAGAATATATAGCATTTGGGGAAATGTTAAATAAATGAATAACAGTCATTAGATACCTTCTAACAGAGAGGTGGACATCTAATTAAATTTTAATGAAAGTGACATATTTGAGATTACTTTTCATTGTTTCTATAGCTTAACTCTCTTTGGAGGTGTTATGCTAAAATATTTTTATCTAAAATAAAACAAAAATTATATATTACTGGTTCCTCTGAACTATTTATAGAAAGTTTGGGCTCCTTTTATTTTTCATTGTTTTATATAAATTATAGTGTGAGCTTTTATAAGTGGCAGGAATAATGCAATTTATTGGTCTCCAGAGCTAAGAGAAAAATATAACTATGTATCAGCTGCCTGAATCACCAGTCTTAATGACAGGGTAATATCCTACATGAAATGCTTGTCTGGGTCACATCTCTGCAAAGTCCATTTTGACCAAAATTTTGCTTACTTTTCCAATAAATAATTTTACTTAAATAATTTGTTACTGGTCCACAGTCCAAGTTGGAATTCATCAGTTCCTTTGTTATTTTATTGATATTAAAAACTTGACTTGCACTAACTATTTCACAAGTCACAAGTTTCTTGCACTTGATGACAAACAGGAAATAAAAGGTAAGAGTCCCCCCTCCCCAGCTCTCCTCCCCAGGACAGCAAAACTCATTAACTGTTTGGGAAATGGAAATGGTGATGTTTTAAAAACAAACAACAACAAAAAAACTTTTTGTGGCATGATTTCAAGTGAGAAAAATCTCATTTCAGGTTCTGAGCAACATTCATACAGTTAGAGCTACGTGGCAATCTAAAAAGCCCAAAACGTGGGCCTTTTCTCCCCAGGTAAGTAATCTGCCCAGTGGGATAAACATGAACTTCAAAGAGGAAACCAGCAAAGTGTAATGCATTTAGCACCTAATGTGTGGGGTCAGGTTTAAACCTTTTGCTTCTTCAGTGTTCTTTGAAGGCTTTGATAAAAATTACTCATATTTCTGACTCACCAAAGTTACAATTCATATGAATCATCATATTCAATGGACTTCAATTTTAGGAAGTGCCCATTTGGTGGAAAATGAAAAGACGAAGATAAAATGTAGGGAGTGAGGTGTTTTTTCAGAAATGAAACCTTCCAATGGCTGATGACAGTGGTGTTTCCCTCAGATAAAATCGAAGGTGACAGCTAGGGGACTTGGTTCCCTATATGTAGGTCCTATGGGTACTGGAATGAAGTTGGAGTTTCAGACCACTAAGTCAGTATTATGTAGACGCTAATAAATCAAAGATGCTTCTATTTTCTTTTGTACTATTAATTGCCTGTGGTTGACTTTAGTGTGTCTTGACCTCCAAGGTTTCATTACTTTAGTACTTACTTCCCTCCCACAACTAATACCCTCGTGAACTACACCCTAAAAGCCCTTAATTACTCCTCTTTGGGGTGCATCAAAAGATTGCAAAGCAAGGCATAGGTTCAACGAGAGGGCAAGGCTGTGTGGACCCAACCACATCACAACTCCTGCATACCCTCC
Source organism: Megascapheus bottae (assembly GCF_031878675.1). NCBI lineage: Eukaryota > Metazoa > Chordata > Mammalia > Rodentia > Geomyidae > Megascapheus > Megascapheus bottae. Next base: position 9,079,903 of record NC_143515.1, read on the forward strand.
TATAAGGACAAACATTGCTGATGTCCTGCAGTCGTGCCAGTATTTATGGGAAGTGTTGAGGTTAGAATTTTAAAATATTTTCCCAGGATATTAAAGATGAGTTGTTAGGAGGGACAAATAATAGATGTATGCTACTTTGTTGAGTGAAATCAAGCTGGTTAAGATAAGAGCCAGACTTCTTCCAAGGTCCACAGGGCTTTATGCATTAGTAGGAGGGAAACATGAGTAGCAAGGTGAATAGCAACATCCTCCATCTGTGGAGCTCTGGTCTTGTGCCTGGCAGGGGTCTTACGTGCACTAGTGTATTTAATCCTTAGAGCATCCCTGTGGGCGAGGCACGGGAGGTGTCCCTCAGGTAGAGTGGACTGGTTGTGGAGCTGCAAGGGCATTGGCTGCTGAGAGGAGGGTAACGTTTGCTCTGGTCCTTAGGCTTAGTAAGTGTTCTGTAGAGGAATGACTTTACCTTGAAGAATGGATAGCATTTTCTAGCAGGAAAGGGAGAAGCCATTGTTGAGGAAGAAGGAATGGGATGAGCATAAGGAAAACAACATTATTAGCAAGGCAGGTATCGAAGGCAGGTATTGAGAGAGCTAAGCAAATGCATATGTTCATTCTTAAATTTTAGTTCTGTTTGCAAACAACAAACATAACTACCTTATAATGTAGGCAAACTTGTTTTGTAGTACTTTTTTTTTTTTTTGCCAGTCCTGGGGCTTGAACTCAGGGCCTGGGCACTATCCTTGAACACTTTTTTGCTCAAGGCTAGTGCTCTGCCACTTGAGCCGCAATGCCACTTTTGACTTTTCTGTGTATGTGAACCGAGGAACCAAACCCAGGGCTTCATGCATGCTAGGTGAGCACTCTACCACTAGGCTACCCAACCCGCCCCCATTTTGTAGCATTTCTGAGGACTTACTATATATTTGCCATTATCTACTGCTTAGCGAAGTTACATGTGTCTACTTCAAATAAATGGTCAGATGAATCTAATCCATCTATGTTTTATTTTCTTTAAAAGACGTAGCTGACTATGGGTGCCTTAAGCCTTCCATCCTAGCTGCTTGGAAGGTGGAGATCAGGCCAACCTGGGCCTAAAACTGCTTGAGACTCCATCTCAATCAATGTCTGGACACTGTGCTGCCCACCTGTTATCCCAGCTATAAGAGAAGCACAATGGCTGTGGTCAGTGGCAGACACCTATTACCCCAGTGACAAAGGGAGCACAAATAGGAGGATACCCCAGCATAAGATGGGTGACCTCAACATAAAGTGATATTCTACCATAAAACTAGCCAGTGGAAAAGGGCACTAGAAGAGTGGTTCCAGTGGTAGAGTACCTGTTTAACAGGTCTGAGGCCCTAAGTTCAACTCCCAGTACCCAAAATAGATAGGTAGGTAGGCAGATAGATAGATAGATAGATAGATAGATAGATAGATAGATAGATAGATACCTCAGTTATAAAGCAAAATAAAAAACCACTGAGAGATAGGTGCCTCTTTTCATTTGTTTGTTTTTGCCAGCCCTGGGGCTTGAACTCAGGGCCTAGGCACTGTCCCAGGACATTTTTTGCTTAAGGTAAGAGCTCTGCCACTTAAGTCACAGCACTACTTCTGGCTTTTTCTGTGTATGTGGTACCAAGGACTTGAATCCAGGGCTTCATGCATGCTAGGGAAGTACTCTACCACTAGGCCACACTCCCAGCCCACCTCTTTTCATTTGTGTGAATAACATTGATCCCTATCATTCCAGGTCACTGGTATCCTGCCCTGCTTGCTTGATGGTGACTGTTTTATCAGGTCCAATTCTTCATCTCTAGACCTTGGAATATTATTTGAACTTGGCATTTCTTATATTCGCAATGTATGTATATTAAAAGTAAAAAGTTTCTAATGTAGCACTAAAAAGGAAGTGTTAGATATTTATCTATTTACAGGTAAAATAGTAGAGGATTTCTGTGTAAATTTTTAATTTAATCTCTGGAAGAAGAATTATAGTGATTCTAAAGTTTTGTGAGTTGCTGCTTTCTTGGTGGCATTTGAACAAAAGGGTATTTATTTATATTTTAGCACAAGAAAACTCCAGTGCTTTTAAAGAATGAAAATTAGCCAAGGCTAGGACTTGGCAGAAAGTGATTTTAAAAAAAATGCCAGGGAGTTCTAGCATAGGGTGAGGTTGCTTCTCTCTTCTAGGGGATGAACACATTTAGCTTTGAGAGTTATTAAGGGGCTGAAACATTTTCATTTTATAAAGAGAACACCACAGGCTTGGTTTAATTCATATCACATGAACACCTGTGGTTGTAGGATATGCTTGCCACATCACCACCTTGTAATAATAGCTTGAGAAATGTAGTGTGTGAAGTTGGCCCAGTGGTTACCCAGAGATCCATCACAGGGAGGTTACATCAAGGGTCCCCAAATGAGCCCTCATGGTTCCTGGCAATTGACAATGAGGCTAAACTCCGAGCAGAAAGAACCTGGAATGCTTGTCTCCTCTTCTCCATGTCAGAGAGGAACAGGCCCCTGTAATCTCATGTGTACCAATGTGACTTGGAATCAGTCCATAAAATGTCCCTAGCACTCCAGATACAACAGCAACTGTGCCACACCACCAGGCTTAAGGGCCTTGCAAGAGTGATTTCACAACATACTGTCACCTAAAATACCACCATCGGCACCTGATCTGCAAGTAAAGTAGGACTTCTGTTTCATTTAATTTTCATGTGAACTATTGTTCAGTCCCAGAGGTGAATACTAATTGTGTTTCTTCAGATGACTTGGTTTATGCTTATGAATTTGACTAATCCAGACATTGTTTCATATCCTTGTTTTATTTCCTAGTCAACTGGTGAAAGAGGAGAGTTAAGCTGTGGCTGGGTGTTTCTTAAGCTTTTTGATGCCAGTGGTGTTCCTATTCCAGCAAAGTAAGTGAGCTTTGTATCCCTAGTCAATGAGGAATTTTGTAGGAATTCATGCTTTAGCATCTGGATACCTCAAGTGTGTTTTATCAGCATTCATCATGCAGTCTTATCCTAGGAGGGAAAATAGCTAGTATGGCTGTCTGCTGAGCATGTGTAGTCAGGAATTTCCTGTGGACTACACATCTCACCATGCTGAACCATGAGAACAAGAAAGTGAGCCAGGGACCCAGGGCTTCTGGGACTCTACCTTTCTTCTGTAGGCAGGCCATTGAAGTTACATTGGTGACCACTGTAAACGGCTTTAAATTTTCATTGCAAAAAATGGACTAAAATCAGATACTTGTGATGTATACAGTAGAATTGGAAGGTTACTGCCCCTGATCCAAAAAAGTTCTCAAAAGTTAATAAATTTTCTTTCTTCCTTCTTTCTTTTTCTCCCTCCCTCCCTCTCTTCCCTCCCCTCCATCTCTTCTCTTCCTTTCCTCCCTCTTTTCCTCCCTCCCTTCCTTCCTCCCCCGCCCCTTTCTTTCTTTGCCAGTCCTGGGCCTTGAACTCAGGGCCTGGGTCTGTCCCTGAGCCTCTCTATATTCAATGCTAGCACTCTACTTCTTGAGCCACAATGCCACTTTTGGCTTTTTCTGTGTATGTAGTACTGAGGAATTGAACCCAGGGCTTCATGCATGCTAGGCAAACACTCTACCACTAAGCCACATTCCCAGGTCCTATTCTTATTTTTAATGATAGTAAAGTCTAGGGTGTATAGAAGACACTTGCAGCAGGCTGTAGGCCGGATGGGAGACTACAACTCTTGACAGTAGGAGTAAAGCTTCAAGGTCTGGTCCAGCTCTGCCTGTGTAAGAGGGAAGGTTCTTTCATTTTGCCAGACCTGAATTCCCTCCATCTTTAACATGAGGAAATAATTTCTATCCCCAAGGCTTGACTTAGGAGGTTAATTTAGATAACACTCCCTATGTGGCCCCCTTCCCTCTGGGCAGAGGTAAAAATCCTGACCACTCGTTGTCCGGTGGTACCCTAGCAGGAGGAGGAGGGGCCCACAGTACCTGGAATGTAGAAACCTAAGTTTCTGTGACTTTTAAAAATATGTTGAGTTTTATATTAGACTTCGAATAGCTAAGGACAAGTACATTCTCTCCATCATTCTAAAAATGAAGCCACACCTATCTTTTTAAGTGAGCTCTGTATGTTAATACAGAGATTTAACCAGTGTACATTATATAAAAAAATAAAGTCATAGAATTGTACAGATACTATAATTATACTTGTAATCATTCAAATCTATTTGTAGCCATGTTGGTCTGGCTAACGTCTTCCCAGCGGTTATATTTGAGAAGCAGAATTGAGGAGATGGTACAGTAGCCCTGAAGGGGCTTCTACACCTTTGCTTTCCATACTCAGTCAGTATGCGAGGGCTGCTCAGGAAAAAGCACTAGCCTAGCTATGTGCAAAGCCCTGGGTTTAATTCCCAGCATCATAAAAGGAGAGGAGGCTGCTGGGAGAGAGGGAAGAAGGGAGGAAGGGAAGAAAGAAAAAAAAAGGGAAAGGAAAGTAAAGAAAAAGACAAGGCAAGAGATTTACTAAACTAGGAAAGAAGGGATGAGAAGGGTTTTTTCACTTATTACTCCTTTCTATGCAGTTAAAACTTGACCACAATCTACATGTTACTTTTATATTTAAAAATGGCATAAAGCTATGATGACTATTTCAAATAACAATTCAACAAATTTGAAAATTTTATTTAAAAGTTAATGCTTGTCATTTACACATTAACAGGAATTACCTGTCCGTGTCATTTCTTGTGGGAAAATATCTTTTCTACATTTTATTACTTAAGAGTCTAAATTTGGGGCAGGGAGCATGGCCTAGTGAGAGTGCTTGCCTAGCATGCACAAAGCCTTGGGTACAATTCCTTAGCACTACATACACAGAAAAAGCCAAAAGTAGTGCTGTGGCTCAAGAGGTAGGGCACTAGCCTTCAGAAAGCTCAAGGACAGTGCTCAGGCCATGAGTTCAAGCCCCAGGACTGGCACACACACACAAAAAGTAAATTTGCCGAGATGGTTTCTCATGGAGGGATGAACAGTGAAGAATTAATAAATGTCCATGACTATCTTTGAGTTGGTAATACTCCACCACTGACCACAGTGGTCAGTCAGTGCCCATCACAGTGTACTGTTCTCTTCCAGAACATATGAGCTCTTCCTGAATGGCGGCACTCCTTATGAAAAAGGTGTTGAAGTAGACCCTTCAGTATCCAGAAGAGGTACAGCTCTTACACATTGCTTTCCATTTTAGCTATGGGTTCAGCCCATGGGTCCCCATTGCATTGAACCTGTGGTGTAGTGCATCATGGCAGGACCATGTGGCAGGAGAGGCTTGTTCACCAAGAAACAGGAAGGGGCTGAGCTCCCAGTCCTCTTCAAGAGCATCCCCATGACCTAACTTCCTTCCAGTAGGCACTGTCTCCTGCAAGCTCCACCACCTCCTAGTAGTGCTGCCCACTGGTGACCAAGCTGTTAGTTCATGGGCCTTTGGGGCACCAGGTCCAAACCACAACACCTTCCTTTCCTTAAAGATTGCACAAATAGCGGGTGCATTCAAAAAGGAAACTGTTCTAGTGTGCATAACATTTTCACATGGACTCACTTTTTTTGTTTGTATTGTTGGTCATGGGGGGCCTGAACGCTGTCCCTGAGCTCTTCAGCCCAAGGCTAGTGCTCTACCACTTTGAGCCACATCACCACTTCCCCGTTCCTGGTGGCTGATTGGAGATAAGAGTCTCATGGATTTTCTTGCCCCTGCTGGCTTTGAACCACTATTTTCAGATATCAACCTCATGAGTGGCTAGGATTTTAAGCATGAGCTACCAGTGTCCAGCTGGATTCACATTTTTAAAAGTAGATCTTTTGCTATTAAAATCTGAGTCATTGTTATCTCAGTGTTTACTTCCTTGGGAGCATGTATAACATTCCAGTGTAGGAAATCATGAAGAATGAGGCCCCTTTATTAGTTCCTTTTCATGGTGTACCTGTGAAAGAATGAACTGAATAGGCTAAATTCAGAGATTAATCATTGCTAGGTCAATGGCTGGAAGCATTTGATACTGTGCTGTGTCCTTCAGAAAGATACCACTTTTTTTTTTTTTTGCCAGTCCTGGGCTTGAGCTCAGGGCCTGAGCACTGTCCTTGGACTTTCTCAAGGCTAGAGCTCTACCACTTGAGCCTCAGCACCACTTCCGGCTTTTTTCTATGTATGTGGTGCCAAGGAATCGAACCCCGGTCTTCATGCATGCTAGGCAAGCACTTTAACCACTAGGCCAAACTCCCGGCCCCAAGATACCACTTTTAATATCATCACCCATGCAATGTGCCAGAGAATGGAAAACAGAACAGGACAGATGCAATTTTTTCCTCATGGAGTCCAGACTTGAAAGACTTGGGATGAGCTGGGCACTGGTGATTCAGGCTTGTGATCCTAGCTATACAGCAGGCTACAATCTGAGGGTCACAGTTCAAAGCCAGCATGGGCAGAAAAGACCTGGTGAGACTCTTATCTCCAATCTAATCAATCAAAAAAACAAGAAGTAGAACATGGCTCAAAGTGGTAGAGTGCTAGCCTTAAGCAAAAAGAGCTCAGGGGAAGTGGCACTGTGGCTCAAGTGGTAGAACACTAGCCTTGAGCTGAAGAGCTCAGGGACAGCACCCATGCCGAGTACAAGTCTTACAACTGACAAAAAAAAAGAAAAAAAAAAAGAAAAAAGACACAGGGAGGCCAGGAAATTGGCGTAGTGGTAGAGCGCTTGCCTAGCATGCACAAAGGCCCAGGTTCGATTCCTTGGTACCATATACATAGATAAAAGCTGGAAGTAGTGCTGTGGCTCAAGTGGTAGAGCATTAGCCTTGAAAAAAGTCCACGGACAGTGCTCAGGCCCTGAGTTTGAGCCCCACGACTCCTCAGCCATTTCTGACCTTGTTTGGTGGCCTACCACTCTCACCACTGTGCTGTCCCCACCCATCCCATCTCCTGCCTTCTTAGAACAGGAAGGATTAAGTCTTGGGATGCAGGTGGCTCTACCTAAAGCCAGACATGCTTTCCATCCTCCCTTTCCTTCTGGGAAATTAGTGGTAACTATGCTGTAAATGCCCTGAGGGAGGTGCATGGGCGATGAGCTTCCTCTTCACCTGTCCATCACTCATTGAGGAGTACGCGTGAGTGAGTCCTGACCACTGATTGTATAGTCTGTATTAGTGTAGGCTGTCCCAAGCACTTAATGTATTTTTTTTTCCTTTTACAAGCACAGGGCAGCGTTTTCCACCAGATGATGAGCATGCGAAGGCAGCCTCAACTTCTAGTGAAACTGAGGTCTCTGAACAGGAGATCAAGAAACATACTAAGGTGGGTATCTGCTCTCACCTCTGCTTTTGCTTCTCTATCACTTGATTGTCTTTCGTCAGTGCTTTTTTCCTCATGAATTGTTCTGCCAAAAAAATCAGTAACGGAATAAAGCTTAGCTTCACTTAACTCCTGTTTATCAGTTAATTCAAATGAGATTTGGTCATAAGTATAGCCACGAGCCTGTCCTCAGGGAACCTTTTCTTTTTTTAAGTGTCAGGTTTTTTGGAGCTTAGTTTACATGCAGTAACGTTTTCCCTTTTGGCATACAGTGCTTGGAGTTTTGACAAACATATACAATAGTGTAACAGTTTTCACAGCCCAAGATAGACAATGTTCCCTCCCACACTCTAAAAAGTTACCTCAGGTCTTAGCCCAACCTCAGGCATCACACTTCTGCCTTTTCCTAGCCTTTCATGCAGGGAATTGTGCAGTGGGTAAATTTGGGGCTAGTTTTTCCCTGGGTGTGATGCACCAGAAGTTAACCCATGCTGGTACATATGCTAGTCTTTTGTTCCTTTCTTTCTAAATAGTACCCTAGTTGTTTTTCTTTCTTTTTTTTTTATTGTAATTAATAAAAGGGTTACATGATATTTGCCAGATAGAAGGTGCATTAATTCACATATATTGATACCCTTTCACATGTCTTGGTCCCCATTACCCTCCCCTCTATCCTGATTGTTTTTCTATGGGTATCTTTTAGTAGACATTCACTTGTGTCTGGATTTGGGCAATTATACATTTAGCTGCTTCAGATATTTCATGTAAAATTTTGGCGTATGAATGTATGTCTCCATTTTTTTGAGTTTTTTTAGTTAAAGAATTTATTAACATTGATTTTTACATTATATTTCAAATGACATGTTTAACAAATGAGTATTGAAGAAGGGAATCGCTATATATAATCTGTATGTCTGCATTTTTTTATGAGTAGAAATACCTAGAAGTATCTGGATGATCTGATGTTAGTTTCTGTTCATAAGAAACTGCCAAACTGTTGTCCAAAATGATGGTGCTGTTGCCACTGATGGGAGAGTTATAGGAATCTCTTACTCCATATTCTTTTTTTTCCTATATTGTTTATTATAATTAATAGAAGGGTTACATTATATTCGCCAGATAGAAGGTGCATTACTTCACATGCATTGATACCCTTTCTCATGTCTTGGTCCCCATTTCCCTCCCCCCCACCCCCCCATCTTGTTTTCCCCCCTTTCCTATCCAATTTCAGATAACCAAATACAAATATATCCAATATATCAGATAACAAAGTGAGATACTGTAACAATATGAGATAACCAAGGGACAGCAAAAGAGATGAGAGATAACATAGTACCTTAAGGACAACAATCACTCATTATATGGCTTTTGTTTCTATATCCTAGAGGTCCTTTCATTTAGTGTCATACTATATGGCCTTATGTATCTAGGTTTTGCTCTATTGCAAATCTCTGCTAGGAGAGCCCAAATCTCTGCTATGAGTCTACTGATTATGACAAATGTCTTATTCCATATTCTTAACAGCATTTGATATTATTTTTTATTTTGCCCATTCTAAAAAGTGAGTAATATTTTCCAGTGTAATTTTAATTTGCATTTTTCTCAGGGAGCTTTTCCACTAGTGAAGTCTCAGATCTACCAGTTTCTGTCTTGGGGGTCTCAATATTATCGCTTTAAAATGGGCATGCTAGTAATGTTAAACTCCTAACTAAGGCTATAATGAGCTTTAGTAGAAACAAAGAATATAAAACACTTAGCCTGGACAGGGAATGTGGCTTAGTGGTAGAGTGCTTGCCTAACATGCATGAAGCCCTGGGTTCGATGTCCTGGTATCACATAAACAGAAAAAGCCAGAAGTGATGCTGTGGCTCAAGTGGTAGAGCTCTAGCCTTGAGAAAGCTCAAGGACAATACTCAGACCCTGAGTTCAAAGCCCAAGGAATACATATATATATATATATATACACACACACACACATACTTACATATGTATGTATATATCTGTAAAGCACTTAGCCTATATGTATAATACATAGCACAGAGGAAGAAAGTAGTGCTCACTATGGCTACTTATTGTTACAAGTATTATTATTTACTGTTATAATTGTTTACTATTATTTAGTATCTGGTGTAAGCTTTGCACCAGATAGATGGTACCATTTGTTCAAATAAAGATGTACTGGCTGGGTGCCAGTGGCTCACGCCTGTAATCCTGGCTACTCAGGAGGCTGAGATCATGAGGATTATGATTCAGAGCCAGCAAGCACAAAAGACCGTGAGACTCTTATCTCCAATTAACCACTAGAAAACCAGAAGTGGTGCTGTGGCTCAAGGAGTAGGGCGGTAGCCTTGAGCTGAAGAGCTCAGGGACAGCTAGGGCCCAGACCCAGGGTTGAAGTCCCACGACCAACAAAAAATGAACTAAAATAATGAAGGTGTGCTTTGTTGCTGGTAAGACCTAGAAGAGTTTTGATGGTCTGGAGGCACTGGAATGATATAGAGGAAAGCTTTCCACAGAGGACACACAGGAAGGAAAAGCCCAGCGTGGAGCCCAAGCTGATGCGGCCAGCTGTCCTCAGGCCCTATCTACTGCTTGTACATCATCAAAAAGCAAGGGACGGGCCAGACACGGTGCTCATCCCTATAACCCTTGCTACTTAGGAGGCAGAGATCAAGAGGATCATGATTTGAGACCACCTGAACATAAAAATGTTATGAGACTCCATCTCAACTTAAAAAAATATATAAATAAAAGGCTGTCATTCCAGCTACAGGGACGTGTAAATAGGATGACCATGGTTCAACTCAGCCTGAACATAAATAAGAGACTCAATTTGAAAAATAACTACAGCAAGAACTTGTAGAGGTGTAAAACAAGTAGCAAGGCATCTATCCTACCTAGTGACTGGTGCAAGGCACTGAGTGTAAAAAAAAATTTTTAAGTAGGGAAATAAAATGAGACTCGATGTTCCTCTCCCAATGGTGTCTTTCCCTCTTTTCAGATTGTGATCTTAGTTTAAATAGCCCTCATTCTGTATTTTATAATTATACTGTTAATAACTAAACCCTTCAGTGACCATTAATAATGTGTCTGGCTATTACCTACTCCTGGCATTTTTTTTTTCCTTCCTGGAGACTCACAGAGCCTCTGAATTCCTTTTTTGGCCAGTCTTGGCTTGGAAAACTGTTCTTGTTGAAAGTGAGAAAGAGAGCAGCACAGTAGCAGTCTTTGTAAGGGAAAAGCCAAACCCCGCTTGGCCTCGTCCTCTCTCCTTCTTCAGCCCCCCGCTCATGTGGCAGGTAACGAGTACTTCCCCGCATGTCTGTCAGGGACGGCTCCTAATGGGGTTTCTTTGGCTCCAAATACTGGATGTCACATAGTTTTTCTGATCTCAAGATCACATTGGAGTGCCCGGCACAGAGGTCAGGAAGCAGCTCATTCAGGAATACCTGTGCACTATCTGGGTCGTTGTCTTCCAGGCCTCGGAGAACAAGGCTCCTCTTCGATTATAGCACACAGTGGGCCCAGCAAGCATTTGCAAAATGATTTTCCAGCAAAGGTCTTCCCACTAGGGTCAAAGATGACTTCTTAGGGACTTTGCTCCTGCTGGCCTTGGTGTTCCCCCAACTCCCAGGTGTGTCCTCTCTTCTCCTCAGAGCCCACAGACTTGAGGGCAATCTTGAGACAGCCACGGAGCTTTGCATGCCTCTGGAAGGTGTGTGGCTGGTGATGTGAAGTGTGGGCTGGGCATTGTGCTACGGTGGGTCCCAGCCCAGGCTGGCTGTCACAGAAACCGGGCCATGGGCCACAGGAAAGGCTGCACATGTGGGCTTTAGGACATGGAGGTGGAGATAGGCAGGAGGTCCTCCAGCATCCTCACCCCCTCCCTCCCTGCCTCCTTCAATGGGGAACAATGACAGGTGACATCGCCCTCCTTCAAAGGGACACCCCCAACTGTGGCCCCAGCATTCCTTGCCTGCAACCTCACTTTTGTTCTGCTATACTTCTCTATTAGAAGGAGAAAGAATGGGGGCTCCTTCCACTACACCATGGGGTACACAAAAGTAAGGCAAGGCCCCTGGTGATAAGCATGGTTAGAGTTTACACTGGTGCCCAACTTTTCCCATATGCTGCTACCTCACACAGCCAGCATTCTTGCCTGGGCGGGAGGGCGGGGGGGGGGAGTGTACATGCACACACACATTATATGTACTTCAGAATACTTGTGGAAATACATGTAAACCAGTGCTAACCATCTCTACTAGAAAAGAACCTTGGATTCAGCAGTTGTGATCACAGCCCCCTACCACAGTAGGAAATAGATAGATGCTTCAGCTTCACCAACTTGCTTTTCTAGTTTTTGGGCTATTTTCAAAGGCCATAACTTGATGTGATTTGGCCAAGAGCATGCTGCTTCGTCCCTGAAGAGAGGATGCTCCGAATTCACTCTCTGAGCTCTGAATGCCTCCCACAGTGGTCTGTACAAGTCAGCTTGTGTATACATGTGTAAACTTGCTATAAATATGCTTCCCTGTGTCTTTTCTATGCATTGCATCTTTCTTTTATTTCAGTCATATTATTGAAGAGTAAGGGGAAAGTATTACGTGACAGAGGCCTTTCTGCCATCGGTTTACTGGTCTGTGAATTTAGAGGAAAACATTTTTACTCCCAATGCAGCTCACTTTTTACAGCCCAGAACTTGCTAGGAGTGGAAAAATCTGGAGATTTCTGTAAAGAAAAGCTATAGTAATACTAATAAACTGGAGCACATTGCCTCATGGTGTGGGATGGTGCGAGAAGGAGAGGAATGCCCACACCCAAAGAGTACCCAGCCTGCCACCCAGACGGAGCCGCCTGGCTGCCAGGAAAGGAGGGAGCCAGTGGAAGGAAGGAAGGTGCCACCTTTCCCCTGGCACCAATGGCCATGCTTTATCACGGGCCCTGAGGTTGACCATGCAGCTGGACTTCTGCCCATGTAGGCATGAACCAGAGGGCAGGGCTTGGAGGCCATGTGGTGGCATAGTAGCAGCTTAAATGTACCCCAGCAGCAGGCTCTGAAGTCTAGGCCATATGTATAGAAAATAGGACTTTCAGCAGGAACCAGGCACCAGTGGCTCATGCCGTAATCCTAGCACTCAGGAGGCTGAGATCTGAGGATCGCAGTTCAAAGCCAGCCCAAGCAGAAAAGTCCCTGTGAGACTCCTTTTTTTCTGTTTTCTTTTGCTTTGTTTTTGCTTTTGTTTTTGTTTTTTTGTGCTAGTCCTGGGGCTTGAACTCAGGGCCTGAGCATTGTCCTTGGGCTTTCTCAAGGCTAGAGCTCTACCACTTGAACCTCAGCACCACTTCCAGCTTTTTCTATGTATGTGGTACCCAGGAATCAAACCCAGGTCTTCCTGCATGCTAGGCAAGCATTCTACCACTAGGTCAAACTCCCTGCCCCTCCCTGTGAGACTCTTGGTTTCCAATAAACTACTCAAGCCAGAAGTAGCACTATGGCTCAAGTAGTAGAGCATTAGACTTGAGCAAAGGCCCAGGGACAACACCCAGGCCCTGAGTTCAAGCCCCAGGATCAACAGGAAAAAAAAATTGGTAGGATTGTAGAAAAATGATATGTGATGGGGGTTATGAATGTCAGTGTGGCAAGAGAACCTGTCCTGACTAGGTATGCCAGTGCTGGGATTGGAAGTCAGGATCTTGTATTTGCTAGGCAGGTGCTCTACCACTTGAGCCACACACCAGCTCTTAATCTGCATATATGTTGTTCTTTTGTTTTTTGTGTCAGTCCTGGGGCTTGAACTCAGGTCCTGGGTTCAGTCCCTGAGCTTCTTTTGCTCAAGGATGGCGTACCACCACTTGAACCATAGCTCCATTTTCAGTTTATTGATGGTTAATTGGAGATAAGAGTCTTGCAGACGTTACTTCCTCAGGCTGGCTTTGATCCCAAATCCTCACATCTTGGCTTCCTAATGAGCTAGAATTATAGGTGTGAGCTACAAGCACCCAGCTAGCCTACTTCATTTTTTAAATGTTTCTAGAAATGTAGGAGTTAGGAATGGTCAAGGATACTTATGTAAATTCCACGAAACTAATGATCCACAGAGCCCATCACTCTTGCACCAGCGTAAGAGCCATACTCACCCACTTCTCTTCCAGCCATCTGGAATCTACAATAGATTTCCCGTCTGAAATTCTCTAGAAATTAAGCTAAGAGATAGTGTGTCAAGATTAAGCCTTTTAGTATCTTATAGGTAGCAGATTATATCTCCCAAATTTATTCTGCCAATCTGTATTTTCTGATTAGAGTCTTAGTCTGTTTCTATCTAAATTACCACAGGAAAGACCTTACTTTAGGTATTTTGTTACTTGTCTTCTTGTATGTCTTTCAGTGTTGGGGGTTTGTCCTTCCTGTCCTCCCTTCTTTCCTTTGATTCATGAAAGAGACATTTATTTATTTATTTAGGTCAGTAGTAGAGCTTGAACTCTGGGCACTGCCCCTGAGTTTTGCTCAAGGCTAGTGCTCTACCACTTTGAGCCACAGCTCTACTTCCAGAGGGACTTTTTTTATTCATTCAACAAACCAAGAATATAATTTACTTCCCTTTAACTTCCTTGTGTTTGTGTATATTCTGTATATATTTTCTTCATGGTTGCCATGGGAATTACATTTTGTATCCCAAAATTATAATAATTTATTTTAAACTAATAATTAGCTTTAATATTGAATTGTTTTCTATTTTTTAGGCCTTTCTATATATACCAGACACTACATTAAGCATTTCACACTTAACCTCATCCTAATCCTGTATTTTTGTTTGTTGGTTTGTCTTTTAAAAAATTATTTTCTTGGCCGGGAGTTTGGCCTAGTGGTAGAGTGCTTGCCTAGCATGCACGAAGACCCATGTTCGATTCTTTGGTACCACATACATAGCAAAAAGCCAGAAATGGTGCAGTGGCTCAAGTGGTAGAGCTTAGCTTGAGAAAGCAAAAGGACAGTGCTCAGGCCCTGAAATCAAGCCCAGGACTGGCGAAAAATTAATAATAATAATAATAATTTTCTTGGCTGGGAGCATAGCCTTGTGGCAAAGTGCTCACCTAGCATGCATGAAGCCCTGGGTTTGATTCCTCGGTACCACATACTCAGAAAAAGCTGGAAGTGGTGCTGTGGTTCAAGTGGTAGAGCTCTAGCCTTGAGCAAAAAGTGTCCAAGGACAGTGCTCAGGTCTTGAGTTCATGCCCCAGGACTGGTTTAAAAAAAAAATTTTTTTTTTGTCAGTATTGAGGTTTGAATTCCAGGCCTCATGCTTGTGAGGCAGCTGCTTTGCAACCTGAGCTATACTCCCAACCATGTTTGCTTTAGTTATTTTTCAGATAGAGTTACTTACTTGTGCCCAGGACTGGCCTTGAACTGTAATTCTCCTACCCATAGCTTTTCAAGTTGCATGAACCTCCCCAACTGGCATATTGGTTGAGATGGAGTCTAATTAATTTTTCTGGAGCAGCCTCAAATTTCAAGATGTTCCTTGAGTAATTGGAGTTACAGGCATGAGCCACTGCACCCATTTTAATCCTTTTAGTAACCTGAAATGCAAGTATCACTCCCTGCATTCTACACATGAGAAAAGGAATGCACATGGAGAAGAGCTAATTAACCCTCAGTACCTAGCTGCCAAATCAGGACTCCATGCAGCCCTGACACACCCTAGGTCCACATCCTGGCCAGTGCATGAGCAGTCTGCGCCAGCGTTTCCTCCGCGCCCACCACATCCCGTGTGCTCTCTAACTCACTAGTCTCTTCCTCCCAAAACCTGTGATTGACGGCTTTTCATTTGACATTTAATATGGGTGTACGCACAGATGGCAGGTCAAAGGTGAGGTTCCAAAGGCTAAAAATAACAAGTTATCTGAAGTGGCCTAAGTATAGTAGAAATTTCTCCTTATATTGTACAAATACTTTCTAAGGACAAAGCAAAAAGTCACTGAAGTAATACTCAGGAAAGCAATTTAGATTGGATTGCAGGGGGTTGTTTAATGAATCTGTGTTTTTCTCGTGTACTAGTCTGCTGCCAGAAACACTGATCGGAAGTGTGTGTTCCTCTCACCTGTTGGTATTTTACCGACAAATCCTAGGAGATGTGCTCCTGAGAGACAGAGCGAGTCTGCAAAGTGCTGGTAAGGCATCCTAGCCCTTTTCTCACGTCCTTGAATGGATGTGGTCATGCCCATGCCAGCCCGTTACTTCCACATAGAATTGTGACACCAGCTGGGCACCAAACCTCAGGAGGCTGAGGTCCAGCCTAAGCAAGAAAGTCTGAGAGACTCTCCAACTAACAACCAAAAGGTCTGTCTCCAATTCACCATTCAAAAGCCGGAAGTGGAAAGGTGACTCAGGTGGTAGAAAGCTCTTTTTTTTTTTTTTTTTAGCAAAAAAATCTCAGCTATCCTTTCCAGGCCTGAATTCAAGCCTCAATACTAGACAAGAAAAGGAGGGGAAGAGAATGGGGAGATGGGGGAGAGAGGAGGAGAAGGAAGGAAACGAGACAGGAAGGGCAGGGAAAGGAGGAAAGAAAGAAAAGACACATGGAAATAGATCAGAATAGCATCAGTGTTGGTATATTACATGTGAGACTCTGCCAGATTCTGCAGCTTGAGATCTTGACACCCATAGGTGATCAACTTCCCTTTATTTTCTTGGAATAATCTTATTTATCCCATACATTTGCTGTGTATGCCATCTTTCGGAGAAGAAAGCACAATCTCCCTACATAACTGGTGGTTAATGTATGAAATATGAGTTACCAGTGACTTACTTAGAAACCAATCATGTAAAGAAAAGAGTATTCCAGTGTAGCATGCACTGTTTTTTATTCTGGCAACTTCTTGATGAGTTTGAACGTTTCTCCCAAGTAAAATGTTAAAAACTAACTTAGAAAATCAACAAGCTGTCATACATGAATAAACTCGCCAAGAGTAATGTGTATGTTCTGAGCCATGAATGCACTGCTTGCATGCTGGTTGGGGTTTCTTTGAGCTCAGTGAATCCGTAAGCATGGAGGTATGTCCTGGCTGCTTCTTGAAGGCTTGGTGATGACTGAGTCAGGCTCACAGCCCTACCCTGAGGGAGCTACAGACTGCACACAACAGAGAGCACCCTAGGAAGACATACACTGCTGTGCAGAGTGGGAAAGCCTTCTCTAAACGTGGGCTGGAAGTAGAGCTGAGAGTGGAGGAACTGGATGCATGGGTAGATGTGGGAGGAAGATGGTTTTTAGACAGAGGAATAGCATGTCTGAGACCCCAGGCAAGAACATGTACAGCTGTAGGAGCAGCTGACACTGAAGGCTGACCACACGGATGAGTCGAGCAAGTGGGGAGCCCCAGAATTTCCTAGTAAGGTTCCTGTGGGCTTACCACCTGGACAGGGAGGGAGAAGGGAGCTCAAGGCCTGAAAGCACAGACACTTCTCAAAGAATACCTGCAGCTCTTAAGCAGAAGATGGCTGTCTCTTGAATGCCACTTGCCTTTGAGTTTTGTTTTGTTTTGTTTTTGTGGGTCTGGGGCTTGAATTCTGGGCCTGGGCGCTGTCTCTGGGCTCTTCAGCTCAAGGCTACCGCCCTAACCTTGAGCCATAGCCCCACTTTCCATTGTCTAGGGATTAATTGGAGATAAGAGTCTCACAGTCTTTAGTGCTGGGACTGGCTTTGAACCGTGATCCTCAGATCTCAGCCTCCTGAGTAGCTAGGTTTATAGGCACAAGCCACCACCGTGCCCAGTGCCTTTGAGTTTATTTTAATGGCTCTAGAAAACTTTTCTGAATGACAGGAATCCATAAAGAGCATGAAGATTATTAGGTTTTCCTGACGTTGTTAGGACCTTTGACTTCTTTTAAGTTTGACCATCAGAATGAGCTCCTTAAGATCTAGAGAAAGGATTCGTTTTTACGGAGAACTCGGGGTTTTAGAAGGTGTTGCCCACTGTCACCTCTTGACTGCACATGTGGCCACAGTGCTGGTATAAGAGGAGGCCCCTTGGCTATGGAGGCTTCTCCTCGTGGATGGGATTAGGGGTCCTCACAGAAGGGCTTGGCTGCTTTCTGCCATAGAGTACTGCATTTCTCCTCAGCAGATACCAGATTCTGGCACCTTGATTGGACTTTCTCATCCCAGAACCATATAGGAGACATTCAGTTTGTCATTATCCAGACTCAGATATTCTGGGACAGCAGCACAAACAGACTAAGACGTCCTCTCTGGTGGGATTCCTTGCATACTCAGGGCTTTTCTGTGTTGGGATTTCCAGTGGAATGCCAATACCTTCCCAGAATCCACAGCTGCCGCTTCCCTCCAGAGCCATCTACCACTCCCTGCTGGCCTTGGACACTCTGGGATCTCCTGGAGTTCTGATGGCCTGGACCAGACCTGGGGAGCAAGCCCCTACCCCGTTTCCCCTGCTGCTGCTCCTTGATCCTGCCAGCCTCCCCAGAGCAGGGCCTGTCCTAGTCAAAATGGCCTTCACCACCCCTCAGGAATGAGGAGGATGAGGTAGAAAACGCAAAACATCCCGGGCAGAAGAACTGAGTGTGTTCACACCCACTCAACCCCTCACCCTGCAAGTTCTACTTACTCTCCTATTCAGGCCTTTCTGAGATAACCTACAGGCACATGGAAGTGGCAGGGCCAGTTCGGAGTCCTCCGATGTTAAAGCATACCATTTGGCAGGACCACTTTGCTCTGAGTGTTTTGATGTGCATTGCAATGGAGTTCACATGACATTCTGTCTGTTCTTGTGCATTGCAGATTTCATTAGTCATCCAGTGCTGGCCACCTTCCCCAAGCTCTGGGAGCAGACTGACGTGATGGATGCGCTCAGGGTAGGCAGTCTCTGAAGTGGCTAGACTTGCTGTGCCGACACGTCCTGTCATCTGTCCTACGCTTTGTTTTCTTAGTAGGATGGCGTCTCCCAGCCTGTCAATAGTCTACCTAACTCCTAACTCAGCCTCATGCTTCTAACGTTATTGCGTGTCATGCCCACAGGCCGATTCCACTGCCAGAGAGCATGGAAGACACATTGCACTGACCTATCGGGCCCATTCACTCATAGCTTTGTCTGGATTGAGCAGCATTTTGTTATTATTTGCCCCAGCAGGAAGAGAGAGAAAGCAGAGGATTGCCCTTGGGGTTTACAGTCTTTACCCAGGGCCTGGGCTGTTCCCACTCACATTTATTGGCCAGAGCCAGTCACGTGGTTCACTTAAAGAGAGCTAGGATCTTAGTGCAGTGGTCATGATGCATACTGTTGTCTATGTCAATCATATTCCTCTATAGGAATCACCCACCGCTATAATCAGAGTGGAATCTTCACCTCTAACTAGCAAGACACATTTTTCTAGGCAATAGGGCTAATGTTGCCAAGTGCTAGTCACAGTTAAGCCATACTATCCTTTCAATTTTACATTATTAAATGGATGAGCCTCCTAGCTTTTCCTTAGCTCAATTCAGTGTTTTGTTTTTTGTTTTTTGGGGTTTTTTTGTCAGTCCTGGGCTTGAGCTCAGGGCCTAAGCACTGTCCTTGGACTTTCTCAAGGCTAGAGCTCTACCACTTGAGCCTCAGCACCACTTCTGGCTTTTTCTAAGTATGTGGTACCAAGGAATCGAACCCGGGTCTTCGTGCATGCTAGGCAAGCACTTTAACCACTAGGCCAAACTCCTGGCCTAGTTTGGTGTTTTTATAACAACACTTGGACTATTCCATGAAACACTGGCTCTCAGTGCATCCTCTCCGAGCTCTGGGGACCTGCTGGCATAGTTGCACAGTGCCCTGGGAGACATTCTGAGGCTTCCTGAGTGGCAGGACCCATGGTCTAGGGAGCAGCTGTTCTCTGTGGCATGGGGAAGCCTTTTCCAGGTACCCCAGGTCCTCCCTACCAAGAGAGGGCTGGCCTGTGGAATTACATGGCAGCAAGCACAAAATCCAGCCCTGAGAAGGCAGCCAGGACGGATCACGTGCCACCCAACCTTCAGCCTGCCAGGGCCAGTGCGGACAGCCTTCAGTTCTTTCCTTCATGGTATCGACGGGACTCTGGGTTTCCTGTTTCCTTGAAGAAGCTTTTCTGAAGCATGTGGACAGATGAGAAGCACTTGGGTCCATCTCACCTGCCCATTGGCATCATTATGACTGGCAGAATTGTTGACAAGGATAATATATTCTACTTTGGTTGCTGTCCTGCACCAGAGGCTTCAAACCATTTCACTGTACAGGCAACATGCCTGTACATCTCCCTACTTGGGCTTGCTGGAGGTTAATGGCAACAGATTCCTGGTGACAGTCACTTGTCACATGCACCCATTCTGCAGTGTTTCTAAGCCTAACCATACCATTAATTATGGAGGAAAGCTACAAAAGTGTCACAAGGACTTGTAGGAACTTGTGGATATTCTGACTCATAATATTCTTTGTGCTTTTTCTTTTTTTAGAGTGCATGGGCTGAGAAAGAAAGTACCTTGAAAAGATCAGAGAAGGTAATAAGCCTTTCCACATTGAACTGAGTACCTGCAGTGATTACTTGCACATTACAATGAATGCCATAATTTCTCTTAATTGGCAGAACTGTGTAATTATGGTTCAGACATTCCAAGAAGGTAGGCCAGATCATTTCTTCTGTGAAAGGGAACTCTTGTCAGGACAGTCATTTCAGATCTCAGAGTTTTATGCAAATGATGGGGAAGTTTCTAAACCAGAGTCTCCCAGGTAGTTATCAAATGACCCAACACCCATATCAAGCAGGGAGAAGGGGAAAGACAGTTGGCCTGGGCTGTAGGATCTGATGCGGGGCTGCCTGGTTCTTAGCTGGCAGGGGAGCATGGTGTCTGCAGGCAGCAGGGAGCAAGCGGTGCCTGCTCTGACCGAGGACTCTGCAGACGGTTCTGAAACTGTGTTTTGCAGGTGCTATATTCCCTGTCATAGCTCCTCATAATGCAGAAGTAGACACAGCCCACAAGTGACGGAGAAGGCAGGGACTCACACTTGGTCCACAGTCCATAGTTGACCAGTTTGTGATTTAAAGTGTTGATTATTTAGAGGGAATATGAGATTGGTCCCTGTGGCTCACTCCTGTAATCCTAGCTGAGATCTGAGGATCATGGTTCAAAGTCAGCCTGAGCAGAAAAGTGTGAGACTCAACTTCCAATTAACCACTAAAATGCCAGATTTAGAAATACAGATCAAGTATAGAACATTGGCCTCAATGAAAGATTCTAAGGCACAACACCCAGATCCTGAGTTCAAGCCCCAGTACCAAGCAGGACAAGGAGAAAGGAAAAAAAAAAGGAATATGGGAGAATAAAACTGAAAAACTCTAAACACGGAGGGTAGATTATAGAAATTTCATCCTTATCTGAGCTTCTATTCAACCCATAATATGTGACCTTTGCTAAAATGTGCAGATTCCAGGCCACCCAAGCACAGCCCTGGGCAGGGTGCCGGGCCTCAGGCCTGCAGATGTTGGCTCTGAGCACAGACCCCACTGCATACAGAAACGTCCAGTCCGTCAGCTAGGCCTGCTGACATTACCAGCTAAGCCTATTGCCTTCGGACCTTGGTTGCTCCCATGGATATTATACTATAGAGGGTTGCCCACCCTTGGGGCTAAAGGACACCCCACTACCAATTCACGCATTGCTGGAGATAAGCAACAATTCTTACTCCTGAGGTCTCCTTTCTCCAGGTCCCATGCAGAACACTGGGTACCCTCATGGTACCATGCTGTTGCCTCTGACATGAACACAGCAGGCTTTGCATTGTGCTTTTGTTGTATTTGCCTAGAATCACACCTTATCTCTAGAATTGGCCACACACACCTGATTTACTTAGGAGACACCTTGATCTCAAAAAGACGTGCAGATATTTTCCAGAAGGCCTGAACTCTGCTCTGTGTTGCCTCTGGCATCTACCGGGGGTGAGGGATGAGACCGTGTCCTCTGAGGCTGGCGAAGCACCCGTAGGTGCCAGGCACTAAGGGCCTCTCCATCCACACTTAGGTGGCTTGTAGCCAACAAGGTTCAGTTCATAGGATGTCGCCTTTAGCACAATGATGGATTTTCATCCGCCATTCTTTGTGTTGTGGTATTTTCCCAGAGAGACAAAGAGCTGCTAAAGGCCAAGTTTCTCCTGGTGTACCACGACTGTGTGCTCCCACTCCTGCACTCCGTGCTCCTGCCTCCCTTCCGCTGGGCAGAAGAGGAGACCGAGGATGCTCGGTGGAAAGTCATCGCTGACTTCCTCAAGCAAAACAAAGAGAACCAGGGTGCCCTGAAGGCTCTACTGTCCCCCGAGGGACTCCATGAGCCTTTCGACCTTTCAGAGCAGACCTACGACTTCCTGGGTGAAATAAGAAAGAATTTGGCCTGACGTGGTGGCCCCGGCCCCCAGGTTCCCCCTGCACCTGATGGACTCCCGTGATGGCTTGAGCCAAATGACAGAACAAAACAAATGATTCCTTGTAACTTGGATCTGAATTGTTTTTGTACACATATTTTTTTAACAAATAGCCAACAATTTTGGTATATCTTAAAACAATAAAGGATATGAAGATACTGTTATATCTAATTTGAAGGGTTTTGTTTTGTTTTGTTTTGTTTTCCCAAAACAAACTAAATTAGCTGGGCACCAGTAGCTCATGCCTGTAATCCCAGCTACTCAGAAGGCTGAGATCTAGGGATCACGGTTTGAAGCTAGCCCAGGCAGGAACGTCTGAGAGACTCTTATCTACTCAGAAAAAGCTGGAAGAGGCACTGTGACTCAAAGTGACAGAGAGCTAGCCTTGAGCACAGAGGGGCTCAAGGACAAAGCCCAGGCCTTGAGTTCAAACCCTAGGACCAGCAAACTAAATTAAGTGAATGTATAGATTCTTATGAAAACAAGATTTTATCAAAAACTAAACTACTCAAAGACAATCTCCAAAACAGAAGATATTTCTAAGTCATCTATCTGATTAGTATCCAGAATATATATATATTTATGAGTATCACTAATAATACTTATCTTGTCATTTGAGAAATTGTGTATTGAATGTGATTTATCCCTAATTAAATACAAAAGCAGAATCATCTGTCATTTCAAATCAATATAAGTATAAAAAAAAGAAAAAGAAAAACAGCCAAACAAGGCCAGACACCGGTGACTCACACCTGTAATCCCAGGCACTCAGCAGAAATTGGGAGGCTTTGTAGCACAAGACAAGCCTACCGTGAACGTAAGCCCCCACCTCAATCAATATCTGGACATGGTGGCATGGGCCCAGCTCTACAGAAAGTATAAATAAGCATATTACAATCCACAGTAGCCTGGGCGTACTTTAAAATTCAAAAAGAATGCAAAAAAATAAGATGAAAAGAGGCATGGCTCAAATAACAGAGACCCTAGAAAGAACAAGGCCTGAAGTTCAAAACCTCAGTGGTGCAAAAAAGAAAAAGCTAAATAAGCCAGAGTCAGTGGCTCATATTTATAATCCTGGCTACTTGGAGACAGATCAATAGGACTGATTATAGCTGAGGGTATGAGACTTCATAACACACTGGACACAGTGGTGTACACCTGTCATTCCAGCTCCCCAGGGAACACAGAGGATCACAGTCTAGGCTGATTGGGCAAAAAGTGAGACCCAGCTAGGGGTGTGGCGTAAATGACAGAATACCTGTCTAATAAGCACAAAGCCCTGAGTTCATACCCCAATACTCCTCCCCTACCTCCCAGAGAAAAGCAAAACTTGCAGACATTGGAAAGCAGAGTTGACTCCCTCTTTCAGAGAGCAGAAATACTGAGATGAGCTAAGTGTCCTTGCCCTGCAGATGGGGAATGTCCCAATCCTTTAATGTTAGTAATTAACAGGAGCATTGGGCATTGCTTCAAGGGCCTCCTGAGACCTAGCAGGGTCACCACGAGTTGACTTAAATAGCTGTAGCTGGCAATAATTGAGTGCCTCCTATGCCTTTAAGTGTTCTGGGTTTGTTCACTGGTCTCATAACTAGTGTGGAAAGCAGGTACTGGCTTTTCCACATACTGCTGAAGAAACAGGTCAGGCAAGTTGATTTGCCCAGGATCAGAGCTAGCGAGTAGCATAATGGATACACCAAGTAAAAATGTCGCCTGTACTTAAGACATTAAGTGTCTTAAGACATTCTACCTTATTGATGCAAACTTAGAAACTGCTTGTGTAAATACTATTTGAAAAGGCCCCTGAAGAAAACTGAATGCATCAGAACGAGTTTAACTCAAACCATTAGATACTTTCTGACCATGTGAAGACATGAAAGAGGCATTTATTTCTAGAGATCTGTTGTGTTATAAAACTCCTGGAGGGTGGGGTGGGGAGGAGGGAAATGGGGACCAAGACATGAGAAAGGGCATCAATGTATGTGAAGTAATGCACCTTCTATCTGGCGAATATAATGTAACCCTTCTATTAATTACAATAAAAAATATATGAAAAAAAAACTCCTGGACTGTATCTTAGCATTCTCAAAATGCTTTACCTAAACTTGGTCCTTGTATTAATTCATTCTCTGTTACTATAACAAAATCCCTGGGGATTGGTAACTTGGACACTGGCCACAGAATAGAGAGGAGCCTTTTTTTTTCAGTATTTCCATTTTTATTATAGGCTTGGCCTAAAAGGATATAATATACAAATTAAGCCTTCAGTTAAGTTGGTGGATATGGGTTCTTTTGGGTTTGGGGTGGTTTGTTTCTTTGTTTTGTTTTTTGCTTTTTGTTTTATTGTCGGGTTAATGTATAGAAGGGTTACAGGTTACATTCTCCAGGTATTAGGCGCATTACTTCTCGCACATTGATACCCCTTCTCATGTTTTTGTCCCCATTTTCCTCCCCCACCCTCCCAATCATCTTTTCCCCCCTTCCCTTTCCTATTTCAAATAAAAAATACAAACGTATATACAATATACCAGGTAACAAAGTCAGGTACAGTAACAATATGAGATTAACCAAAGGGCAAAAAAGAGAAGAGAAATAACATAGTATATTAAGAACAATCACACAAGAAAAAGCTCTTGTTTCCATATCCTAGAGATCCTTTCATGGAGTCTCATCCTATATGAGAGGAGACCTTTTATAACCACTTGGGGTCCTACAAGAACCATCTTGGTCCTTTCTGAGGGTGCCATATACTTGACCCAAACATCTGCCTCTAGGCTTAGAAGTCCTACCAGCTCTCAACATGCCATGTAGGGACCCCACTTCCAATGCATGCTATTCTTTAAGACACTCTTTGGTTTCATCCAAACAACAGCCATCCTTGGACTTCCCAGCCTTGACTGTGACAAGTGAGAACTAGGCCTTGAGAAGGTACTCACAGCCTCTTTCTGCAGATCCTCACGAGTTCCCTGGGCCCTGGGTCACATGAGAAGCTGAGTTCAAGGACGTTTCCCTGTGCCCATCACAAAGCACCTGACCTCTTTTGCTTCTGTCCATGGAGAGGGCTTTTGCCTTTTTAAATGAGGTGGTAAGCGTGTATTCAGGGACTTGCTGTGACCTCCTCCTAATTCCCTGACATCCTGGTTTTGAAGAAACATAAGCCTATATCACACCCACTGTGAGTACTAGGAACTTAATGAAGTGCCAGCTTTTTGTGTTTTGAACGATGTAGCTTATTCTTGGCTGTAAGCCAAAGGTGTGGCCTTTGGGCTAAAGGCAGAGGCTGTATGTGAATTCCAATGCATGTACGGCCTGCAGGGAGGCAGATGCTTTGAGAATTTGTTTTCAGGCTGTCTTCCCTGTTTGTGTGAGACTGTGTCATGAATTGACAACTGGATACGATTTCATGGTTTCTGGCACAGAGGGGAAGAAAACAGGTTTCATGGTCCTAGGCTGATGAAAGCATCCCTGAAGACCCCAGCCCCGCTCCCGCTAGCCATGCAATCGTGGGGTTTTTTGTTTGTTTGTTCTGCCAGTCTTGGGGCTTGAACTCAGGGCCTGGGCACTGTCCTTGGACACTTTTTCTCAAGGCTAGTGTTCTGCTCCTTGAGCCACAGCATCACTTCTGGCTTCTTCTATGTATGTGGAACGGAGGAATCAAATCCAAGGCTTTCTGCATGCTAGACAAGCACTCTACCTCTAGAGTGCAAGTCACACTCCTGGTCCCCCATGCATTCTTGTTTTTACAGCCAAACTTCTCTGACCATTAAATGGCACTTTTTAACTTCCAAAACAGGAAGTGGTTGTCAAGGAGCCAAAAACATTCTGGAAGCAAATTCTGGGACTTCTGTGTCAAGGAGCGTGACTGAGCAACAGAATGAATCAATGTGCACAATCAGAACAGGAGAGCAAAAGAGAGGGGACCAGCAAGCACATGACACGAGATGCCAGGCCGTACCCATCCACATGGGGGCCTATAGGCTGGGGACATTGTTGCATTTGAATCAAATCCATTAGCCCTACTCCCCTCCCCAGCCTCCTGAGCTCCTATTGGCTGAGGATCTCGTCCATCAGGGCCACTAGAGGTGTTATCCTCTGTGGCTCCCTTGCTTTGATGGACACCTCAGCTCTGGGTAGAGAGCAAGCACTGACCACAGTCTCCTGGATAAGGCCAGGACAATGCCCACTCAGTACCCGCTGAAATTACTAAACCAGCCAGGTGCTGGTGTCCCAGGCTTACATAATCGTAG
Organism: Megascapheus bottae; assembly: GCF_031878675.1. Taxonomy (NCBI): domain Eukaryota; kingdom Metazoa; phylum Chordata; class Mammalia; order Rodentia; family Geomyidae; genus Megascapheus; species Megascapheus bottae. Next base: position 9,105,908 of record NC_143515.1, read on the forward strand.
TTACTCCGGAGGCTGAGATCTGAAGATCTTGTTCCAACCCAACTGGGATACTTTTCTCCATGGAGTCACCAAAAAGCTAGAAGTGGAGCTGAGGCTGAAGTGGTAGAGCACCAGCCTTGAGCCAAAAAAGTTAAAAGACAGCACTCAGGTTCTGAGTTCAAGCCCCAGTAGCAGCACCAAAAAAAAAAAAAAAAAAAAAAAAGGTGGGGAGATCATTAAACTACTACAAATAGAACAGCTTTGTCTTGCCATCCCAGTAGCAACTAGGAAATCTGCTGGCTTCACAGAGGGCCCTGAGTGTCATCTGCCAGCAAGAGGGCTTGGTTACTTTGTAGCCTAGTAGGATATCCTGTGTCCTTCCCTCTGTGGGAAGCATTCCAAATCTAGAGGTGTTCCCAGGGTGGGGAGATGATCAGAGCTCCCTCTCATCTCCATGCTGTGCAGTCGTGTTTCCTCAAAACAAAGAGCGGGGACAGGACCCTGCTTCCTCAGGCCACCCGCTCTCAGACCTAGCACTGTCCATTTATTTAGTCAGGATAGCATGGGCGTGGCAGCTCCCGTGCTCCTGTCTGTGAGATCTCTCCTAACTTACAGCATGTCAGGTGCACGGTAGTTACACAAGATAAGCAAAGAAAGGTATGAAAGTCGAGCAAGCCTATCCTTGTCTATTACTGTCATTAGATTTCTATTTGAACAGTTCTGTGGTTCACAGGAATTCCTTCCTCGCTCACTACACTCCGCCAAGCCCCATTGCCTGACAGCAGATAGATTTCTGGACACTCCTCATCATCTGTACTCTTTTTTTTCTTTTTTTTTATTGTAATTAGCAAAAGGGTTACATGATATTTGCCAGATAGAAGGTGCATTAATTCACATACATTGATACCCTTTCACATGTCTTGGTACCTGTTTCCCTCCCCCCCCCACACTCCCCTACCGTCTTGGTTTTCCCCCCTTCCCTATCAAATTTCAAATATCTAAATACAAATGTATCCAATATATCAGATAACAAAGTGAGATACTATAACAATATGAGATGACCAAGGGACAGCAAAGGAGATGAGAGACAACATAGTACATTAAGGACAACAATCATTCGTTATATGGCTTTTGTTTCAATATCCTGGAGGTCCTTTCAATTAGCTTCATACTATATGGCCTTATGTATCAAGATTTTGCTCTATTGCAGATCTCTGCTAGTACAGCCCAAGGTTTCTACTGATTATGACGAATGAGGGAAACCATTGAGCCTAAGTTCCTTTGAGTCTGGCTTACTTCACTTAATGTGATTTTTTCTAAGTCTTTCCATTTCCTAACAAATGGGGCAATGTCATTCTTTCTGACAGCAGCATAAAATTCCATTGTGTACAAATACCACAACTTGTTGATCCACTCATCAACTGAGGGACATCTAGGTTGGTTCCATATCTTTGCTATGGTGAATAGTGCTGCAATGAACATTGTTGTGCTAGTGGATTTAGTATGCCCTTGTTTCTGGGTGGTTGGGTAAATGCCAAGTAGTGGAATTGCTGGGTCATAGGGGAGTTCTATGTTTAGCCTTTTGAGGCACTGCCACACTGCTTTCCATAGTGGTTGAACGAGTTTGCACTCCCACCAACAGTGTAGTAGTGATCCCTCCTGGCCACATCCCCTCCAGCATCTGTTGTCATTCGTTTTCCTGATCCTGGCCATTCTAGCTGGAGTGAGGTGGAATCTTAGAGTTGTTTTGATTTGCATTTCTTTTATGACCAGAGATGTTGAGCATTTCTTCATGTGTCTATAGGCCATTTTTGTTTCTTCTTCAGAGAAGACTCTCTTTAAGTCTTTGGCCCATTTTTTAATGGGATGGTTGTTACTTTGGAGGTTAGTTTTGGAGTGATTCAATTTTTTGAGTTGTTGATATATTTTAGATATGAGGCCTTTGTCCGTTGTTTGGTTGGTGAAGATTTTCTCCCACTCTGTAGGCTTCCTAATTAATTTACTAGCTATGTCCTTTGCCATACAAAAGCTCTGCAGTTTAATGCAGTCCCACTTATCCAGCCTTTCTCTTATTTGCTGTGATTCTTGGTCCTTATTAAGAAAGTTTCGATCTGTGCCAAGGAGGCCTAGTGTATCTCCTATTCCTTCCTGTAAAGTTTTCAGTGTGTCAGCTTTTACCTCCAGGTCTTTGATCCATTTGGAGTTAATTCTAGTGCAAGGTGACAAAGAAGGATCCAACTTTAGTTTTCTGCAGGTGCTTAACCAGTTCTGCCAGCACAACTTGTTGAAGAGGCTGTCTTCCTTCCATTCTATTTTTTTGGCTCCCTTGTCAAAGATTAGGTGGCCATAGGTCTGTGGTTTAATATCTGGGTCCTCAGTTCTATTCCATTGGTCTTCAGGCCTGTTCTTGTGCCAGTACCAAGCTGTTTTGATAATTATAGCTCTATAATAGAGTCTAAAGTTTGGAATTGAAATTCCTCCGGCGCTGTTCTTTCTGCTAAGAAGTGTTTTTGCTATACGGGGTCTTTTATTATTCCATATGAAATTTTGGATTGCCTCTTCTATTTCCATAAAGAATGACATTGGGATATTGATGGGTATTGCGTTGAATTTGTAGATAGCTCTTGGCAAGATTGTCATTTTCACAATGTTGATTCTTCCAATCCAGGAGCATGGGAGGTTTTTCCATTTCCTTAGTTCTGCTTTAATTTCCTTTTTTAGGGTTTTAAAGTTTTCATCAAAAAGGTCCTTTACATTCTTAGTTAAGCTAATTCCTAGGTACTTTATTTTCTTTGAGGCTATTGTGAAAGGAGTTTCTTTCCTGATTATTGCCTCGTTCCTCTCACTGTTGGGTAAAGGAAGGCAGTTGATTTTTGAGGGTTGATTTTATAGCCTGCTACTCTTCCAAAGCTTTGAATCAGCTCAAGGAGCTTGGGAGTAGAGTCTATAGGATTCTTTAAATACAGAATCATGTCATCTGCAAAGAGGGATAGTTTTATTTCCTCTTTCCCTACTTGGATCCCCTTTATGCTTGCTTCTTGCCTTATTGCACTGGCTAGGAATTCTAGTACTATGTTAAAGAGGAGTGGAGAGAGTGGGCATCCTTGTCTCGTTCCTGATTTTAGAGGGAATGGCTTTAGATTTTCACCATTAAGTGTAATACTAGCAGTGGGTTTCTCATACACAGCCTTTATTATATTGAGGAATGTTCCATGGATTCCTAGTTTCTCCAGAGCTTTTAACATAAAGGGATGTTGGATCTTGTCAAATGCCTTTTCCGCGTCTATTGAGACAATCATGTGATTTTTGTCCTTGCTCCTGTTGATGTATTGAATTATATTAATTGATTTATGTATGTTGAACCAGCTTTGCCTCCCTGAGATGAATCCAGTTTGATCATAGTGTATAATTTTTTTGATGAGTTGTTGTAGACGGTTGGCCAGTATTTTGTTGAGAAGTTTTGCATCGATGTTCATCAAAGATATAGGTCTCTAGTTCTCTTTCTTTGATGAATCTCTGTCTGGTTTGGGGACGAGGGTTATACTGGCTTCATAGAATGAGTTTGGTAAGGAACCTTCATTTTCAATTTCGTTGAAGAGCTTGAGGAGTATTGGTGTGAGCTCTGCTTTGAAGACCTTACAGAATTCAGCTGTGAATCCATCTGGCCCTGGGCTTTTCTTAGGTGGAAGTTCTCTAATTGCCATTTCTATTTCAGAGCTTGAAATAGGCCTGTTGAGTTGGGTTAGTTCTTCTTGGTTCAGTGTGGGTATGTTAATATTGGCTAGGAATTCATCCATTTCATCTAGATTCTCAAATTTGTTGGCATAAAGGTTTGAGAAGTATTCCCTCATGATATTCTGGATCTTGGTAATTTCTGTCGTGATATTACCATTTTCATCTGTGATTTTGTTTATTTCGATATGCTCTCTTCTTTTTTTTTTTTTGCCAGTCCTGGGCTTGAGCTCAGGGCCTGAGCACTGTCCTTAGACTTTCTCAAGGCTAGAGCTCTACCACTTGAGCCTCAGCACCACTTCCAGCTTTTTTCTATGTATGTGGTACCAAGGAATCGAACCCGGGTCTTCATGCATGCTAGACAAGCACTTTAACCACTAGGCCAAACTCCCGGCCCTGCTCTCTTCTTTTTTTGGTAAGATTTGCTAAGGGCTTGTCAATTTTGTTAATTCTTTCAAAGAACCAACTCCTTGTTTTGTTGATTCTTTCTATAGTTTTTTTGGATTCCAAATCATCTAATTCTGCTTTGATTCATCTGTACTCTTACAATCCTTCTCTCCAACTCCAAAATGCATAGATTTGATAGGCCCAGATCCCTGATTTGGCACAGTGACCACACGGTTTAGGGTAGGAGAGACAGGCACACAGGGCCAAAGAAAAGTACAGGGCTGACCTACCACACAGGTGGGACAGCAGAGGCCTTGGGTTTCTGACTCACTCAGCACTGATGGATGCTGAGTGAGGGCAGGCAGGCAGACTGCAGGCAGCAATGTAAAACAGTTCAGGAATGGGCTGAAGCTCAGGCCCAGGACTTTGGTAGCTTGTGTGACTCTCAAGCTGCCCTTTCTCTTTATTCCTGTGAGGCAGATTGAACCTCAACCTTAATCTGCCAGAAAAGATATAAGTGCCGAACTTTGTCCTTTCACAGAGGCCAATTCGAGGAGCTCCACACACACATTGCAAACAGGGCCATTCTCCATGGAGTCTTTCCTCTTTCCTGGCATCTGTCCTAGGACATTGGTTTTGCCCTGACCCCTCCTGGGTGGTAGGATCCAGGTTCATTGCTGCCTCAGGACCACAAACACAACACTAACAACACCCTCCTCCTGGGCCTGTGCTCTCAGGACTCCTTTCACCTGGGGTCAGAGTTGAGATGATCCATTTGTACAGACAGTGCAGTGCATAAAGGAGGCCTGGTCTCATTGTTGTGAAATCTGGTGTTCTTCCTATCCTGGGAGCACTGAGTCACCAGCGTCTCACAGGAAGCCAACAGTACCTCTGACCTTCTCACTTATCTCAGGTAATAAAGTTCCTTCACTAAGTAAAGCCAATGGTTTTGGCTTTTCAAGACTTGATATGGAAAGAATCCTTATGGACAGACAGAAAGAGTCTCTACTTCTTACCCTACACCCCCTACCTCTGGCTGTCTTCTATATGATTGCCTCTATATGTTAGCTACTAGTCTGTTGTTTCTGAACAATATGTAAAGAAAGCAATTTGATGGGGAAAATCTTGAAGAATAAAGAAAATAAATAGGGCCAGGAGTTTGGCCTAGTGGTTAAAGTGCTTGCCTAGCATGCGCGAAGACCCGGGTTCGATTCCTCAGTACCACATACATACAAAAAAGCTGGAAGTGGTGCTGAGGCTCAAGTGGTAGAGCTCTAGCCTTGAGAAAGTCCAAGGACAGTGCTCAGGCCCTGAGCTCAAGCCCAGGACTGGCAAAAAAAAAAAAAGAAAATAAATAAAGAAAAGAGGTAAGCAGTGGTCTCCAAAGTCTTCATAGATTCAGGTGTGAACAACCATCCCCTGTGTGCAAGACAGCAGCCACAACCTATGATCTACCACAGGATAAAGTCAGGGCTATTCTGAAGCAAGCAAGTGTTGATGAAGTCAAGAAGGCAGTCACTCCACACACCCACTAGTGCAGCTGCAAGTCAGGCAGCACCTCTGAAGACACGAAAAACAAATGGAAGCAGGAAGATCTGGAGAGGAAGCCAGGACTCAAAACCCTGCCAAGCTAGTGATGCGTTTCCCATTACTTTCCTCTGGGACCTCCCAGCCTGGTTCTAGAGACGACGGGAAGCCCAGAACTAGACACAGGATGGAAAGATGTTTCCAAAAGAAGCTCCTCTAGGTCTGGCCTGAGCAATGAGCCCCTAGGGGTCAAGGAGGGGATAGAAACTCACTGTCCATCCCTTCCTGTCCCAATCCCTATTCCATTTAGTGATGCGGAGATGTCAGGAGCAGCCAGGAAGGACATAGAGGAGAACTCTTCTCTCTGACCAGAGGGACTAGAATCCTAGAAGCATTAAGGAGCTGCTGCTGTTGTTTCTTCTTTTTCTCCTCCTCCTCCTTCTTCCTTCCTTCCCTCCTTCCTTTTTCACTTTCTGCCTTTCCTTCATCACCACTTTCCACTCCCTTTTAGCCATGGAAACAGCCACAGGAAGTGAATAACGGGAGGAGAAATGAAAACTCTGGGTTTCACCAGAAGACCAAGTAAGAGGAGAGGGTCAGAGTCTCTTGGAATGTAGAGAGTATCGAGGTCATAGCCAGGAGAGGACTGGACAAAATGATCCCATAATATATTTTATACTCACCCCAAACTAATCGCAAGCAGAGTCCCAGAGAATTTGAGAACTGAGCTATGAGACCAGCCTCAGTCTGGAGGTTAGCACTCCTATTGAGCAGGTCAGAACAGAACTGCAAAGCCTTCTGAACTGAACTGACCTGGAACCATGTCTAAGGAAGGCAGAGAGGAACCTGCAGCCACAAGCCAGTAAGGTTTGCAAACAAGAAATCAGTATTCCAAAGAGCATGTAAGCAAGACTTGCATTCATGGCATAATATTTTTAAGGTCCAAAATTAAGTTCAAAATACTTGATATTCAAATAGTCAAGGTTATTCCAAGGTTCAGAAAAGAAAAAAGAAAATCAAGAGTACAGCTCTGGCAAGGACTGTGGCCTAGTGGTAGAGTGCTTGCCTAGCATTCATGAAGCCCTGGGTTCGATTCCTCAGTACCACATACACAGAAAAGGCTGGAAGTGGTGCTGTGGCTCAAGTGGTAGAGTGCTAGCCTTGAGCAAAAGAAACTCAGGGACAGCACCCAAACTTAGAGTTCAAGCCACAGGACAGGTAAATTAATTAGCTAATTAATTAAGGTAATGAAAACACCCTTTATGCAGACAGGCTGAAGGTGTGGCTCAAATGAAAAGTGCAAGCACAAAGACCAGAGCTCAAACACAGCACCACAAAAAAAAAAAAGAAAGGAAGGAGCCAGAAGAAAACAAACCCATATATTGAATAAAAGGAAAAAGAATTGGAATGATTACAGATTTCTTATGAGAAATCATACAATAATAAAATTTTCAAGTATTGAAAGAAAAATATAACCCATTGACCTAAGACTCTCTCACTCTCTGTCTCTCTCTCTCTCTCTCTCCCTCAGCTTTTTCACCTTTTGAGAATGAAGACAATTTAAAGCACTTATTTAGGTGCCAGTCCTAGGGTTTGAACTCACGGCTTGGACATTATCCCTTAGTTCTTGTGCCCAAGGCTAGTGCTCTAGTACTTGAACTACAGCTCCACTTTCAGCTTTTTGGAAGTTATTTGGAGATGAGTCTCACAGACTTTTCTGCCTAAGCTGGATTTGAACCACAAGCCTCAGATCTCAGCCTTCTAACTAGCTAGGATTACAGGCATGAGCCATCTGCTCTTTTAAGACATTCTTGAAGAAAACGGAGGGAATAAACAAAAGGATAAGGAAAATGAAGCAAATATAATAACAAAAATGTCAGGGCTGGGAGTTTGGCCTACTTGTAGAGTGCTTACCTGGCATAAACTAAGGCCCAGGTTTGATTCCTCAGAACCACATACATAGAAGAAGCTGGAAGTGGTGCTGTTGCTCAAGTAGTAGAGTTCTAGCTTTGAGAAAATACAAGGACAGTGCTCAGGCCCTGAGCTCAAGCCCCAGGACTGGCATTAAAAAGTCTGAAAACCTAGAAGAATGCAGGAAAAATAAACATGGGGAATGAAATACAGAGCAAACACATACAAAACAAAAATACAATTGTAGACATAATTTTTTAAATATTCATACTTACATTAAATATAAATGGCCTAAAAATCAATTAAAGGCAGTATATTTCCACACCATATTTCACGATAGCATTACAAGTATAGTGAATAGAAAGAATTAGAAATATATATACCAGGCTAACACCAAGTATAAAAACATCAATTATAGATAGCTGTAGTTTGTATGCATTATTAGTGGACACAGAAATGACTCAATCATTTTGGAAAATAACTTGATACTATCTGCTAAAACGACATATTGCATGACTCATAATTCCACCCCTAATATAGTAATAATAGAAAGACATACACAGATGTACCAGGAGACATATTCTAGAATGTTCACATAGCAGTGTTGTCAATAATCCCAAATTAAAAGAATTCCAAACTATCCAAAAACAATAGAAGAGATAAAGTGTAGTATATTTCTACTATGGAATGCTATTCAGGGGTGAGGGCAAACTTGAAGGAATCTATTCAAATACAAGCAAAATCTACTTGTAGGCCCTAGGCGGCAGGGTAGCAATTACTTGGTGAGGGGAGAGGGAGAAGTAATTGAGCTTAGCCTGGCCCTTTCTGGGGCTAGGTGAGGGTTTCAGGAGCTAGATATGCTGTGCATGTGTTCTCTACGCATATCATATGTTAACAGAGCCCATTGTAGGAGGCGAGAGTATAGCTCCATGGTAGAATTCCTGCATGTCAGACACGGGGTCCTGAGCTTGATCTCTAGCACCTGGAAAACATTTTAGCATATTTGTACAGAAATAGGAAATATGGACAGAACGTGGTGAACCTGGTGTGTGTGTGTGTGTGTGTGTGAGAGAGAGAGAGAGAGAGAGAGAGAGAGAGAGAGAGAGAGAGAGAGAGAGAGAGAGAGAGAGAGAGAGAGGAAGAAGGCAGGCAGGCAGGCTGGCCAGTAAAGAAGTGCCTTCAGGATTCAAATTAGGTAAACAAGTACTTACTAAGATTTCTTGCAATAATCAACAGGATCCAGTACCCTGTGTATGGTTTTCAGGATTAAGGTATTGAATCCTTAATCCCAAAAGGTTTGTTGTAGAAGAGTCCAGAAGTTCCTTCTGGGCTTGGCATTTTCCACTGCCTCCCATCAAGCTTTGACCTTGTTTCCCTCCAGAAATGGACGGGAAAGTGGACATGTGGTTATTTTAATGTTCCCTCCCCCACAGGGTCTTACCTCCTGGGACAACTTCTATCCTACAGATTTCTTCTCAATGGCCTAATTCAAGTGTGCTGAATTAGTGGTGACATTTAAAGAAGCACAAGTTAGTTCAGTGGAAACTCAAGTGTGCCAACTTTTCCTAAGGTTTGTGGAGTCCTCCAACCAGAAGAGGGGACATGGTTCACACCTCACCCCGGGGTCTAAGGGCAGGTGGGCTGTGCTATCATCTCTGTTTCACAGATGAAGAACGGGCTGCAAAAACACTATTTTTCTTCTTGCTTTGGCCCCAGGGGATCAGACAGGTTTGAAGTTACTGGGTTACCACTGCCTTTGCTTGTAACACTTTTGGTTCATCTACACAAACTCCTCTCTCTCTCCCTCTCTCCCTCCCTCCGTCCTTTCCTCTCTCTCTCTCTCTCTCTCTCCCTCCCTTCCTCTCTCTCTCCTTCCTTCCCTCCCTTTCCCCCCCTCTCTTCCTCCTCCTCTCCCCACTCTCTCTACCCCTCTCCTCCCTCTCTTTTCCTCCCTCCTCCTCTCCCCCCCTCCTTCCTCCTCTTCCTCTCCCTTTCCCTCTTCCCTCCTTTCCCCTCTGGTCCTTTCTCCCCCTCTCCCTCCTCCTCCCCACTTCTCTCTGGACAAGCTGCATCCAGAAAGGCAGGCCTTGTACTGATGAAGATGGCCGGGTCCTCTGGTCACCCCAGCTCTCAGGTCAATCCCCAGCACCTCCACACTTCAGAAAAAGGAAGATTAGTGGGATTGCAGGTAGAGACGACAATAGCCTGACTTGCATGTGGAAGGTGCTGCCTTGGCTGGGGGTGAGGGGCCGGAGGCAGGAAGGAACAGCCTGGCCCAGCCGGCTGCTGGCAGCTAGACAGCCAGTGGGGGAGAGGAAGGGAAGAGATGCCATGCTGGGCAGTGCCAGGTACCAAGTGTCTAGGCACTCCTCCCCGACTGGAAGAGAGAGCCAGAGAGGCAGGATTTGGAAGTGGGAAGGGAGCCTGAGGGCTAAGGGCTGTCCCCAAGGGTGAAGAGAGAGGGAGCCAGGCGGAAGGAAGGAAGAGACGGACAGACAGACAGACAGAAGACCCCTCCATGACCAGCTTTGTGGTGGAGAGGGAGGGAACCAGGTAGAAACAGACAGACAGACAGACAGACAGACAGACAGACAGACAGAAGACCCCTCCATGACCAGCTTTGTGGTGGAGAGGGAGGGAACCAGGTAGAGACAGACAGACAGACAGACAGACAGACAGACAGACAGACAGACAGACAGACAGACAGACAGACAGAAGACCCCTCCATGACCAGCTTTGTGGTGGAGAGGGAGGGAACCAGGTAGAAACAGACAGACAGACAGACAGACAGACAGACAGACAGACAGAAGACCCCTCCATGACCAGCTTTGTGGTGGAGAGGGAGGGAACCAGGTAGAAACAGACAGACAGACAGACAGACAGATGGACAGGACAGGCGGGCAGACAGACAGACGGACAGGACAGGACAGGCAGGCAGACAGACAGACAGGGATCCCCTCCGTGATCAGCTCTTTGAGGCAGGCCCCGAGGGGACGGCGGGGGGCGGCGGGGGACCGCGGGGCGGGCGGCTGAGCGCGGGCGGCGGGGCGGGCGGCGGGGCGCGGGCGTCTCTCCCTCCCGGCGACGCCGCCCCGGGGTGGGTGTGTCGCGGGGCGGGCGGGCCGCGGTATTTGAGGGCTGGCGGGGCGCTCGGGCGCCAGCGCGGGCCACGGGGAAGCAGCGGGCGACAGCATGGCCTCCCGGGACCCGCCGCCCGCCACCAGCTACGCGCCCCCCGACGTGCCCGCGGGGGCCGCCTTCTTCCTCACCATCCCCTTCGCCTTCCAGCTGCCCGAGCTGGTGAGTGCGCGGCCCGCGGGAGGGGGCCGGGCGGGGAGGCCGCCCGAGGAGCTCGCCCGACGGAGCGGGGCGGGGGGCGGCGGGGGGCGGCGGGCGGCGGGCGGCTCCCAGGCCCCGAGGCCCCGCCGCGCCCGGCCCGGCCCTGCCGCGACCTCCGCTGCCACTGACCCTGGACCCGGGCCGGGGCTTCCGGGGAGTTAGTTTAGGACAGCCTGCGGGACACCGCTCACCCAGGCACTTGTCCCTGCCGGAGTGGCCCAGGGGACCCAGCGGCGGCCCCACCCCGCAGGGCCTGCAGGGCCCCGGGAGCTGGGGGCAGGGGCCTGCCCAGGGCCCCGAGGTCACCAGCCAGCACTGTCACCGTCCTGGTCTGCCTGGAAGGTGTCCCCCGCCCCACGGAGTGAACTTAGGCAAGCTGGTTAAAGGGCGGCCACCAACACCCACTGGAAAGGAAAGCAAGGCTGGGCGGGGCCCCCGACTCCATCCGAGGGGTAGGTGTCCGCGGGGGCTGCGGCCGCGCCCGCCAAGGTGGGCCTCCTGCCAGGCTGGGGACATCTTAGTGCCCTGAGTGCGCAGAGCCGGGGTGTGGCCCTCACCTGGAGACGCGCGGACTGCCACACCTGGAACTGTACCGCGCCAGCCGCCCGCCCGCCTGCCCTAGGGTTGAACGCAGAGCCTGGGCTCTGCCCCACAGCGTTTTTGCTCAAGCCTAGCACTTCACCACGGGAGCCTCAGATCCACGCCTGCCTTTTTTTTTTTCTGGTTCATTAGAGATAGAAGTCGCATGGATCTTCCTGTCTGGGCTGGCTTTGAACCAGGATCCTCAGATCTCAGCCTCTTAAGTAGCTAGGATACCAGCAATACTCAGCTTCTACCACTTTTTTGTTGTTGTTGTTGTTGTTGTTGTGCAACATGCGCTTTTTGTCTGCCAAGCAGAGAGTGGTGGAAGGGAGTCCCAGGGCTTCTGTACCTTGTCCCAGGGAGACAAACAGGAATATTTCCATCTGAGCTGCACATGGCACCCACTAGGTCTGTGGTTGACAGGTGAGGGAGGAATCCAGGCGTGTCCCCAGGACTTAGACCCAGAAGACAAGCTTAGCTCCAGATTGGGATGCTGAGAAAGAGGAGTCCAGAGGCCTCGAGAGGACACAGGGCAAGAGGGTGGAAGGACGGAGCTCCAAATCAGGAGAGCACCCACGGAAGAAAGCATTGTTGCTGTGGACTCTCCGACTCAAGTATTTGGCAGAAATGGAAATCTTATCATTGGGCCAATTCTTTTTTGTCTTAACTTTTATTTTTACATTATTTTAGATGCATCATAAAGCTACAATAGTAATAGTACAGAAACGTTTATCACTCAACTCCCTATAATATCCTCAGCTTCCAGAATATAGCTCTCTAAATCAGGATATTAACATTACTACTGTGCTATTGAGTATTGTGTTCAGAAGTCGCTCATTCCCCCCCACACACATACTAATATCCTTTTTGTGGTCCAGGATCTTGGCCAGAATCCCACATAACATTTCATTGTCCTGTCTTCCTCATCTCCTTTAACCTTGTTCTTGGTCTTGACCCCTGGGGTAGAAATTTTCTTTACTACCTAGGGCCATTTGGATATTTATAGCATCATACTTTTTTTTTGTCAGTCATGGGGCTTGAACCCTGGGCCTGGGCACTGTCCCTGAGCTCTTCAGGTCAAGGCTACCACCCCTATCCCTTGAGCCCCAGCACCACTTCTGGTTTTGTGGTGATTCATTGGAGATAAGAGACTCATGGACTTTTGTGCCTGTACTGGCTTTGAACTGCGATCCTCAGATCTCTGCCTCCTGAGTAGCTAGGATTCCAGGCGTGAGCCACCAGCACCTGGCTATAGCATCATTCTTGAGCCAGGCAAGGTTCTCAGTACAGATAGACAGCAACTGAGGAGTGGAATGTATGTCCATCCCGCCTGCACCAAGTGATCTCAAGTGCCTCCCACATGTCTCCCAGCCCTGTAGGAAAAGCACTAAGGCTAGTACCAGTGGCTTATAATCCTCGATACTCAGAGAGGCCGGGATCTAAGGATTGTAGTTCAAAGCCAGCCTGAACAAGAAAGTCTGTGAGAGTCTCATCTCCAATTAACCAGCAAACAAGCTGAAGTACAGGTGTGGCTCAAGTGACAGAGTGCCAGCCGTGAGCCTAAGAGCCAAGCAAGAATATGAGGCCCCGAGAACACACAACAACTGGGCAGATATTGGCACTGTCCTTGAGCTTTTGTGCTCAAGGCTAGCACTCCACCCTTTTGAGTCACAGCTCTATTTCTAGCTTTTTAGTAGTTAATTGGAGATAAATCGCATGGACTTTCCTGCCTGGGGTAGCTTCGAACAATGATCCTCAGATCTCAGCCTCCTGAGTAGCTTGGATTACAGGTGTGAATCACCAGGGGGCAGCTGCAACCTTATTTTTTAATTCAGAAGTAATGCTCATGTGTTGTTGAAAACTTAGAAAAATACAGAAGTAAATGTCCCTCATAGAGACACATGTGTTCATATATGGACCTGTACATGTCAAGTCAAGTAGGTTATGCTTTACATGCTTCTCTGCATGCGCCTTCCTAGCCTGGAATCTAGAAGCCAGTGTGCATGCCCCAGGGTGAAGATGTGTGGGAAAAGAAATCAGAAGGGCAAATGATATGGCAGTTCTGACCTCATGAGCAGGGGACACACAGGCCTGAGGAGGCAAGTGCAGAATCACCTTAAGTCATCACCTCTCCAACACCCCAGTGGCCTGGATGTGTCCGCATTCTGCTGCCCACTGAGAAGCCAAGGATTCCAGGACAGCTGCCTTGCGGTTTTATTGCTAAAGGCACAAGCCCAAGTAGTGGACGGAAAAACCATGGAGCTTGGACCAGCACAGGTGTCCCCTGGGAACACAGGGCCAAAACCAATCAGAGAGCAGATCAGACCAAAAGAGGTAGTGCTCTTCCTCCAGCTTCCCTAAGGCACAGGTGTGGGGGTAGGGGGTGCGCGCATGCCTGCGCGCGCATGCTTATCCTGAGGCTTGTACTTGAACTCAGGGCTTGGATTCTGTCCTTGAGTTTCTTTTGCTCAAGGCTAGAACTCTACCATTTGAGCCAGAGCTCCACTTCTGTCTATTTGGTAGTTTATTGGAGGTAAGAGTCTCACAGACTTTTCTGCATGGGCTGACTTTGAACTGTGATCCTCACATCTCATCCTCCTGAGTAGGTAGCATTACAGGCATGAGCCACGAGTGCCAGGTCATAGTTTTAAATGTTTTATCCTGTAATAATGATAGAGTGAGTCTAGGATTTGGGGAGATCTCCTGTACCTTCCCTTAGCTTTCACAATGGTTCCAGATTTCCTAACTAGTACACAGTGGTAAAACCAAGCAACTGAAAAGGGTCAGACAGGTCTATACCTCCTCATTGTGTTCTTACCTTGGTAGATTTACAGAACTACCTCCAAGCACCCTGTTAGCTACACTTCTGGAGTCTCAACCCCTTCCTCTCCTTGTTCCTCCATTCTAAGTAAACCCTATGTATCTGAACTACAATTCCTTGCTTATTCAAGCAAGTTGCATAAATAAATGAAGTTATGCAATATGAGACTTCAGGGTCTATTCAGCATCATGTTTGTAAAGTCTCTCCAAGACATTGCTTGTGTCAATATTCTGTCCTTTTTTTATTGCTGAGTAATCCTCCTAATCCTCCTCCTCCTCCTCCTCCTCCTCCTCCTCCTCCTCCTCCTCCTCCTCCTCTCTCTTCTTCTTCTTCTTCTTCTTCTTCTTCTTCTTCTTCTTCTTCTTCTTCTTCTTCTTCTTCTTCTCCTTCTTTCTGCCAGTCCTGGGGCTTGAACTCAGGGTCTGAGCACTGTCCTTGGGCTTTTTCCGCAAGGCTAGCACTCTGCCACTTGAGCCACAGCACCACTGTGGCTTTTCTATGTATATAATATCAAGGACTTGAACCTGGGTCTTCATGCATGCTAGGCAAGCACTCTACCACTAGGCCAAACTCCCGGCCCTTGAGTAATATTCTAGGATCCAGATTGAACATGATCTAACCAGTCATCTATTAGATGTTCCCAGGTCTTAGCTGTTCTAAATAAAGCTGCTATGAACATGTGTGCTTGTATAGCAGTGTCATTTTTACTTTTATAGAGAAAATGCTTGAGTAGAATGGAAGTTTGCTTAGTTTTTATTAAGAAACTGACAACTCTTTTCCAGGGTGGCTAAGAAATAATTTTTGCATTTGCATGTCCACCAGCAAGGCATAAGACTTGAAGAATAACATTGATGTGTCACTCAATGTTCTGTTTTATTTGAATTTCTCATTCAAGATCATTCATTTAAAAACAGTCTTCCACTGTGAGACATCCTTGAATCAAAGAATCTTAAGGCAAGAACAGACCTCTGTTTCTTCTCTTACCCTTCCTTGTAAAGAATGTGGGCACCAGTTAGTGCCAGTGCCCTGGGCTAAGCCTGGCGCAGTGTGTCACCCAACCCTGCTTTGCTACTCAGAGCCAGCTAGCCTTGGTGAGTGTCTGAGGGCCACCGCGGGTGACTTACCTGGGAGAAGTTGATTCCTGAGCTTCATGGTAAGCTTTGAGGTTGAAGCTGCGAGCTCACATCTGTGACTGGCCCTAGGAAGTTCTTTATGAATAACTTCAAGAAATCTAACGTTTAACCTTCCCGCCAGGACAGGTGCTAGATTTCTACCTAATTAAAAAAAAAAGCCACTTGCCAAGCCCTGGTGGCTCACACTTGTAATCCTAGCTGCTCAGGAGACAGATCTGAATCATCATTCCACTCAAAGCCAATGATTTCCAGAGGGCAACCCTTCCCACAGCTTGGCCTTAGCTTTGCCTCAAAGCTATCAGCAGGGCCCTAGAGTAGAGCCTTAGGGTTCCCTGTCCAGAGGGGCCTGAAGTGATGGATTTGGGGCTCTAGAATCTTCTGACCTATTTCTGAAATATCCATCTCAGCCCCTGCCTTGGTGGGATTCTCTAAACTTGTCTTTTTGACCTCTGCCCTCATCATGGTCTCCAGGCCTCACCCCTCTGGATCTTCTCTCTGCCCAGGTGGGGCTGGGGATGGGAGTGGGGGAGGAGTATTGACTTGAACACCCCCCTTTCCCATCACAAGTTTTCATGCCAGAGTGGTGGGGTACTCCCAGAACGATGTGGGCTGTAGAGAGGAAATGGAGAGAAGGCAGAAAGGTGGGGGGGGGGATTCTCTGGGGGAATCTGGCCTGTTCTCTGAAGGGAAGATCCCCTCCCCCAGCTCCCACCCCTACTCCACTAATTGTAGAACTTTAGGGCTCTGGAGGGAGTAAATCAGGAAGTGGATGGAAATGAAGCAATAAGGATCTGTCCCCACTGGTCCAGGCCCTGGCAGAAGTGCTAGTCTATGGCTGGTCACAGTGGCTGAGCCAAAAAGTGTCAAGTATACCACCTGCATGGAAACCAGGTCCTGGAAGCTAATGAGTGACGAGTCTAGCAACTTGTTTTCCATCTTTTTTTCAAGTTGGCCATCCACTTGGTTCTGCTTTACATCATCCTCTGTGCTATATGAGGCAGAGTCAAGACCTCAGGGCCCAGTCCTGGCTCCAGAAACTCCGAGGTCCAGGCAGGTGGTGTGAAGAGAGACCATGACGGTGGAGAATGATGTAAGGGAGGTCCTTGACCGATATACTGGAACTTGGCAGTCAAGATGACTTCCTGAGGGAGGTGATACTGATTAGGAGAGCTGTGCTATCTGCAGATCTGGTTATCTCCATTTGGGTTGGTGCCAAATGGAGACTAAATTGAGATCAACTGAGCTGCTAGCCAGTGAAAGGCAAGGGCAAAGTCACTGTCACTAAACGTTTATGAATTCCTAAGAGAAAGAGGACGGTAAAGGGGCCTCACTGGAGTCCAAGTCCAGAGTTCAACTGGAGATTTTCTGAACAATGGAAAGGGACACAAAGTTAATGAATGTGACAGATGTCAACGAGGAAGAGTGGAAGCCGAGTGCCAGTGCTCTCACCTGTAATCCTAACAACTCAGGAAGCTGAGACCTGAAGACTGAAGCTGAGGACTGAAGTTCAAAGCCAGCTCAGGCAGGAAAGCCCATGAGATTCTTATCGCGAATTAACCAGCAAAAAGCCAACAGTGGAGCTGTGGTTCAAGTGGTAGAGCACTAGCCCTGACTGAAAACAAACAGACAGGACTCAGGCCCTAAGTTCAAGCTCTAGTACTGGCACAGAAACAAATACAAACAGAAGATGGACAGTGAAAGGGGAGGCTAGGAAACGAGGCCTTGGCAAGGGTGAAACTCGTGGATGAATCTACTATGAGGACCGGAGCACATTTACCCTGCATCTTTACATCTTTTCTCTTTTTTCTTCCTTCCTTCCTTCCTTCCTTCCTTCCTTCCTTCCTTCCTTCCTTCCTTCCTTCCTTCCTTCCCTCCCTCCCTCCCTCCTTCCCTCTCTCTGTTTCTCTCTTTCTCTCTTTCTTTCTATCTTCTTTCTTTCTTTCTCTCTTTCTTTCTTCCTATCTTCTTTCTTTCTTTCTTGTCCTGGGGCTTGAACTCAGGGCCTGAGCACTGTCCTTGGGCTTTCTCAAAGCTAGTGCTGTACCACTTGAGCCACAGAGCCACTTCTGGCCTTTCCTATGTACCAAGGAATCAACTCAGGGCTTCAGGCATGCTAGGCAAACACTCTATCACTAGGCCATGCTCCCAGCTCCTATTTCCTGGCTTTCTAAAGAACTCACATGTGAGGAAGGGGTCCAAATAGCCTCCAAAATGCTTAAGACTTAATCTTATTTCTTTTAAAGACCTAAGAACGAAAAGCCCTTTAGACTTTGGAGGGATAAGACTGCATTGATTATTCTATTTTATGTTACATTGTAAATCTGCGCTGTTCAGTCCATAAAACTCATACCAGGCAGGGTGTGAATGGGAGGGTGTGGCCAGAGGACAGGAAGTCCTGAGAGGAGGGTGGAAGTACAGAGACCGGACTCCAGACCTCTCAGGGAAACTCCATTCTAATGTTTAGTTTCCTGGGCATGCTGCCAGGTCCCCAGAGCACTTACAGGGCCCTTGCATGACTTACCTACCAAGCTTCGGCCAGGACCATTGTTCCTGGCCTGGATGGAATCAGACCCGGCCCGCACAGGAGAGGCCTGTTGGGGCAGCAACTTCCTGCTAACTGTAAAGCCACAGAGGAAAAAAAATGATCCTTCCATGAGTCAGGACATAATGACTCAGTGTTTAGAAGTGTCTTGGGTCCAATTATGGAGCATGGAATTTCCATATAATGCTAATTATTTTGGGGTCCTCTTTGGGGTCCTGGATTTAGGCCCTTTGGTAAGTTGCTTAATCCACTTTCAGCTGATATGGAGCCTCCTGTCGACTTTAAACAGTGCCCTGTGGCCACTGGGGCTTTAGAGACACCCTCTGGAGGCCTGGCAGCAAGAGCACTGGCTTTCTTCCACAAACCAGGAGGCAGGCACCACCTAGTCTTCAGCTGTACAATTTGAACTGAGAAGATTCCACTGAGTTACTGTCCTGTAAACGTGGGGCTGGCCCTGCCTCACAGCAGCCTTCCCCTTCCTCTGATTGGCTCACACTTCCTACCCAGACCCAGTTAGGACTTTTGCAGCCATTGGGGTATTTGACCACATGTTTATGGCTGCAAAGGAAGAGAGCTGTCCAGGTTGAACTGGGCAGGGCATGAGAAGAGGGGCATACCTGAGGCTCCAGGCAAGAGATGGGGAGGCATGCTAGGCCACTGTGATCCACAAAAAAGAACTATTGGAACGTGTGTGTGTGTGTGTGTGTGTGTGTGTGTGTGTGTGTGTGTGTGACAAAAAGAGAGAAAAAATTCAGGAAGCACTGATATAATTTCCATTCTAGTCTGTTTCGTTTTCTATTTCTCTCCTCCCTCTCTTCCTCTTCCTCTTCCCTCTCCTTCTCCTTCCTCTCCTCTTCTTCCTCATCCCTCTTCTCCTCCTCTTGCCTCTCCTCCTTCCCCTCTTCTTCTTCCTCCTCCTCCTTTTCTTTCCCTCCCCCCATGCCCTAGTACTGGGGATTAAATTTAGGCATTTTCCCTTAGCTTTTTTTTTTTTTTTTTTTTTTTGCTCAAGACTGGCATTCTAGCACTGGAGTCACACCTCCACTTCTGGCTTTTTGATAATTAATTCAAGAGTCTTATGGACTTGCCTTCCTTGACTTCCTCAGATCTCAGCCTCCCAAGTAGGTAGAATTACAGGCCTGAGCCACCAGCACCCAATTGTGTTTAGTTACTGTCCTTCCTTCCTTCCTTTTTTCTTCCTTCCTTCCTTTCTCTCTTTCTTTTTGCTAGTCTGGGTGGTTGAACTCAGGGCCTGAACCCTGTTCTTGAGTTTTCTCAAGGCTTGTGCTCTACCACTTGAGCCACAGCACACTTCCAGTTGTTTCTGTGTTATGTGGTGCCGAGGAATTGAACCCAGGGCTTTGTGCGTGCTAGGCAAACACTCTACCTCCAGGCCATGCTCCTGACCCCTATGTTTAGTTTCTTAGTGCTCATTATTGAGCCAGTGTCATGACCTCACCAGTCCGAGTGCTGTAGGAGGCACTGCTAGAGCGTGGGGAACCTGGTGTCGTTCTCAGTCCTCCTTTCTGACCCAGCACTGAGCCTGGGGGCGGATTCAGGGCATGGACAGCTTCACATCCCAGGTGGATCTATCAGGATCTGCCTGAAAGGCACAGGCATTAACAGGAGGAAAATGGATGTCCACGTGTCCCGTGGAGTGTGAAGTTCAGTAAGCGGATTATCACTGCATCGTCAGGACTCACTCTTCCATTTCTCTCCTCCCCTGGCTTCATACACACAGAGGAATGGCCAGAGCAAAAGAGAAAAAGGAACCACCACATCCCGTGTGATGTTAGACACCAGGAAATCTTTCCAGGCGTCCCTTAGCAGTCCTGTCACATCTTATCCCCAGCCAGAGAATTGCTGATAGTGGATGCTGGGAAGACATCCTATACCAACTCCCTGCCTACACCTCCCACCTCCAAACTTAGCTAGGGACTAGATCCCAAGGGAGGCATGTCAAACAAGAGAATTGTCTCACTGGACACTGATGGCTCGTGCCTGTAATCTGAGCGACTCAGGAGGCTGAGATCTGAAGCTCATGGTTCAGCCAGTCAGAGGAGAAAAATCTAAAAACCTGAGAGATTCTTCTCTGCAATAAACCAGCAAAAAGGTGGAAGTAGGGATGTGGTTCAAATGGTAGAATTCTGCAGGAATGCAAACCCTGAATTCAAGCCACAGTATAGGTGCAAAAGAAGAAGGAAAGAAAGAGAGAGACAGAGAGAGAGGAGAGAGAGAAGGAAGGAAGGAAGGAAGGAAGGAAGGAAGGAAGGAAGGAAGGAAGGAAAGAAGGGAGGAAAAAGGAAAGGAAGAGAAGAGAAAGAATTGTCCTTATTTTTGGAGTTTGGCTATTTGCTGTAGCCTTATATAAAACAGGACCTCCACAACCCCCCAACTCTGCCCCGGGGCCCATCTATGGAACATAATTAGCACCTTGAAAGCATCCTTGGGTCCTCATGGCTCTTGCATTCACATTCTTGCTAAAACGTATTTGTCAGGTCACCTGAAGACGTGGCTACTCGTCACCACCATTGGTGGCTCTGCAGAGCAGAGCAGCCTTGGCTTTGCTGACCTGCCGGCTCCCGGCTGAAATGCAGTGTCCACGGAGCTCTGCTTTCCTCACCTAGCTCTCATTCTGCACACCACGCTGCTCGTGTCCTTCTGCTCTGTGCACGTGTGTGCGCTTGAACTCGGGGTCTGGGCCCCGATCCTTAGCCTTTTCTCTTCAGTGTTAGTGCTCTATTGTTCGACCTATGTCTCTACTTTCAGCTTTTTGGTGGCTAATGGGAGATACGCATCTCATGGACTTTTCTACCATTTCAAACCATGATCTTAGCCTTAGATTTCAACCTCCTGAGTAGCTAGGATTATAGACATGAGCCACAGGTGCTCAGTTATCTGTGAATGAGTTGTAAAAGCCTTGTGCTTGGGGCCGGGAGTGTGACCTAGTGGTAGAGTGCTTGCCTAGCATGCACAAAGACCCGGGTTTGATTCCTTGGTATCACATGCACAGAAAAAGCCGCAAGTGGTGTTGTGGCTCAAGGGTTAGAGAGCTAGCCTTTAGAAAAGCCCAAGGACAGTGCTCAGGCCCTGAGTTCATGCCCCAGAACTGGCAATAAATAAATAAATAAATAAATAAATAAATAAATAAATAAATAAATGCCCTGTGTAGCAATCAGATAATTCTCAGTGTAAGAAAGCTAGAATATGCCTTATGGAGAAAAATCGATGTATATGATAGGCTTCACTTGGACAGGAGTCACACTGCCTCTGGCCATGTGTTTAACGTTAAGAAATCAACGGTATATATTAGATAAGGTGTCTTTAAATAGAAACACACATAAACAAAGATTATGGAATGATTAGGTAGTAAATAACTTGTGAGCAGAGAGTTACAGACGCTTAACCTTGTTTCATCTACCATCATTGGTTCAGTATCTGCGAAGTCAGCATTCATGTAGACTTTATAAAACAGAATAAGAGCTAGGAGAGCCGGGCATGGTGGCATAGACCTGTAATCTCAAAAGTCGGGAGATGCATTATTCACAAAGCAACCCAAGTGCCCCGGACAGATGAAGAGCAAATAGCATGTAGAGCTGATGCTGCATAAGGATTGTCCTGGCAACCACAGTAGGGGGAAACTGAACTGGAAAATGCCCACGCACAGGGGAGTCTGCCACCTGTCCTAGCTCAGTACTCCGATGGATGGCCCCCTGCAGCAGCCATAGCTTTCTGTCTTGATCTCACTTCTCCCTGCAGCTTCCTCTCACAGCCGCAGCCCAGCATACCACACAGTCCTGCCCAGGAAAAGCTCAAGACACATAACTGGATGCTTATACCTCTTTGCACTATGGTAAAGCCAAAAAAAAATCACCACTGTACCCCTGTCATTCGGGAAAATGTGTATGTATGTGTGTATGGTGGAACATTACTTTGCCTTAAAACTGAAGGAAATTTTGATGTATCCCATGTCTGTGAAACCTGAAGGCCAAATATCTCATGATTTCATTTATAGGAGATTCCCAAAGTAGTCATTTTCATAGCAATAGAAAATGGAGCTGGGCGCAGTGGATCACTCCTGTAATCCTAGCTACTCAGGAGGCTGAGATGTGAATGATTGTGGTTCAAAGCCAGCCCTGGCACTAAAGTCCATGAGATTCTTTTTTTTTTTTTTTGCCAGTCCTGGGCTTGAGCTCAGGGCCTGAGCACTGTCCTTGGACTTTCTCAAGGCTAGAGCTCTAGCCCTTGAGCCTCAGCACCACTTCTGGCTTTTTTTCTATGTATGTGGTACCGAGGAATGGAACCCGGGTCTTCATGCATGCTAGGCAAGCACTTTAACCACTAGGCCAAACTCCCGGCCCTCCATGAGATTCTTATCTCCAGTTAACCACTAGAAAACTGGAAGTGGTGCTGTGGCTCAAGGGGTTGGGCAGTAGCTTGAGCTGAAGACCTCAGGGACGGCCCAGAGTTCAAGCCCCATGACCGACCAAAAAAAAACAAAAAGAGGGGTCGAGAAAATGTAGCCTATGGTAGAGTGCTCTCCTAGCATGCATGAAGATGAAGACCCTGGCTTGCTTCCTCAGTACCACACACACAGAAAAAGTGATGCTGTTCTTTAGAAGGAAGGGCTTTTCTGCTCTGTAAGATGGGGGTGGGAAGGGGCTTAATGACCCGGGAGAAGGGTCAAGACGAGCGGGTGCAGCCATAATACGCAGAGTACTCACGTGACAATGAAACCAAGGAAACTGAGCGGTGCGTGAGGTTGGGAGAACGAGGGGAGAATGCAAGGGGGAGATGGGTGAAGATGCACTGTACTCACAAGCTGACACGTTGAATTAAAACCCCTTTGCACAACTGCTTAAAGATAATTTAAGGAAATCAAAATAAAAACCCAAAATGATTAGGATGGGAGATTTGATTGTGTCTTTTAACACAGATTAAAACACAAGAGGAGGGTCTGGTGCCCCCAAACTGCAATCCTAACTACTTAGGAAGCTGAGATCTAGGTAAGGATTACAGTTCTAAACCAGTCTGGGAAGGAATGTTCATGAGACTCTTATCTCCAATTAACTACAAAAAAAAAAGGAGGAAGTGGAGCTGTGACTCAAGTGGTAGAGTGCTAACCTGAGCAAAAACTTCAAGGACAGCACCCTGCCCTAAATTCAAGCCCTAGGACCGTCACACACACAAAAGAGGGGAAGTAACTGATCACCAGTTGCATCTGGACTTTATGATCAGGTGTCCTGGCTGCCGGAAGCAAGGGGCAGCAGTTTTCTTCATTTTGAGGCATCATTGTCTCAGAGCCCATTGCTGAGGGGCCCCCGCCCCTCTTGGTCTGACCCTTCCCTCCCAGCCTGGAGTTTCTGGTTTTTCGTGGCACCACCTTTGATCACCTAGGGTCAGGGAGGAGAAGCAAAGCTGTCATGAAAAGTAAGAGGAGCAGGAAGGAAGGAATGTGGAGCTGGCACTGGAGGAGATCCACTGCCCTGCAAACCACATCCAGCTATGCAGAAAAACCTGCCCTGCAGCCCCACCCTTCCCAGAGGGGACTGGATGAGCACCAGGCTTTCCCACAACCTACCTGCACCCCTCCCACGTCACTCAGCCAGTGTAGCTCACAACCTGTCCATGTGCTTGTCTGGCCACTGTGCCAGCCCCTCGCCTGCCCGTGTCCACTCCAGGAGGGACCCTCTTTCCAGAAAGTAATTCGAGCCTGTCTTTTCCTGTCTGGAATTCTTCAGTGAGCCTCCATCCTCAGGCCCAGTTTCCGCCCCCCCTCCCCCCTCCTCGTTCTTTTATGGTACAAGTACTGGGGCTTGAACTTTGGGCTTCGGGCCCTGGATGCTGTCCTTCAGCTTTTTCCCTCAAGGCTAGCCTGAGCTACCCCTCCACTCTCAGCCTTTTGGTAGTTCATCAGAGTTGCAAGACTTTCCTGCCTGGGTTGACTTTGAACTGTGATCGACAGATTTCAGCCTGCTGAGTAGCTAAGGATTACAGGCACAAGCTACCAGTGCCTGGCTATTTGGCACTTTCCTCTTTGTTAAATGTCCCTGCTGTTTGTTTTGGATCAGTTCCCACCCGAGCATGGCTGTCCCACACTGACAATTTGTTCCTATGCCAAGTAGTTCTCCTTCCTGAAGCCAAGGCCTTGATTAGGTTATTGGGTGTGCAAGGATTGTAAGCAAACTCACACACCTGCATTTTCTTCTTTATTTGTATCAGTTGTAGCATCCTGGTATGCAAGTGTCTGCCAAGAAATCCCCGAGGCCTGTTCCGTTTGAGGATACAGAGTTTTCTTCCTTCTGAAAGCCACAGAGCACCCTACTAAGGAGATCCAACTGATGCATCTGGTCTCCTGTGCCTCTACTATTTTGCCAATCCACCCTCGAGCATCAAGAAGACAGCTGTGGTTGGGCGCTAGTGGCTCACACATGCAATCCTAGCTCCTGAGAAGAATGAGATCTGAGAGTCAAAGTTCCAAGTCAGCCCAGGCAGAAAAGCCCATGAGAGGGGCTGGGAGTGTGGCCTAGCGGTAGCGTGTTTGCCTAGCATGCACAAAGACCCAGGTTCGATTCCTCAGTACAGAAAAAGCTGGGAGTGGTGCTGTGGCTCAGGTAGTAGAGCACTAACCTTGAGAAATCCCAAGGACAGTGCCCAGGCTCTGAGTTCAAGCTCCAGAACTGGCAAAAAAAGAAAAGTCCATAAGACACGTTTATCTTCAATTAATCATCAAATAGCCAGAAGTGACATGAGCAAAAAAGCCAAGCAAGAGTATGATTTCAGGGGAGGAAGAGGGAGGGAAAGCCAGGCAAGATCCAGTACGAAGGCAAAAAGAAAAGGGGCTGGGAGTTTGGCCTAGTGGTAGATTGCTCGCCTAGCATGCACGAAGACCCGGGTTCGATTCCTTGGTACCACATACTTAGAAAAAGCCAGAAGTGGTGCTGAGGCTCAAGTGGTAGAGTTCTAGCCTTGAGAAAAATCCAAGGATAGTGCTCAGGCCCTGAGCTTAAGCCCAGGACTGGCAAAAAAATTTAAAAAAATTAAAAATTAAAAAAAAAAAGAAAAGAAAAAAGACATCCGTAATCCTTTGTGCTTGTGGGTCTCTCCCATATAACAACCTTCCTGTCCTCAGTGTCACTATTTTATTATTTCTTTATTTTTGCCAGTTCTGGGCCTTGAATTCAGGGCCTGAGCACTGTTCTTGTGCTTTCACAAGGCTAGAGCTCTACCACTTGAGCCACAGCACCACTTCTGACCTTTTTTTTTTTTTCTTTCTATGTATGTGGTACCAAGGAGTGGAACCCAGGTCTTCATGCAAGGCAAGCACTCAACCGCTAGGCCAAACTCCTGGGCCACTTTATTTTATTTTTAAATGTTTATTCTAATTTTTGTTATTATAAAGGTGATGTACAGAGCGGTTTCAGTTACATAAGTCAGGTAATGAGTATATTTGTCCTTGACACTATCAGCCCTTTCAGTGTCCTTTTAAATAATCACAGCTGTCTTGGCCAACATATCATTGCCAGTACTCCCCATGAGATGAGAGAGAGGCCATGAGGTGCCTTCCTCTATTGGACAGGCACAGAGAGGTTAAATAGCCTCCATCCAGCAGGCATGGACAGGTGAGTGGAGGAGAGTGGAGATGTGGAAGAAAACAATGGCCTCAGGTTTAGGCTCCCAGCAATGCAGGCTCCCTCCAAGTCCTATCAGAATCTCAGGGACAGACTCAGATCTTGGGGCTCTCTGAATCCTCGCCCTCCCCCAGTGTTAGAAGCAGTAGCAAGATGCACAGTAGCACCCAGGCAGCTGAGGGATGCAGGTGGTTTTGTGGTTTGGTTTTGCAAGGCTGGGGTTTGAGCTCCATGTTTGAGAGGCCAACGCTGAGCCCTGCCCCCAACCCGCCTGCAGATCCTTGCCACGTGTTTGCTTGATTCTTTCTCCTTTCTTAAGGAGTTTAGGGACAATTTTCTCCAAATGAGATCAAAGAAGTTTTTAGTTTTGAAAACATCGTTTCATATTCACAGATTTCAGTGTAGCTGAGAAATGTGTTCCCGCCCACTGTGGTTATGGTCCCTGGGTCAAGTCCTGAGCATTCAGCAGGAGCCTACCGAGTTCTTCTGGTGTGATCTCTGGATCTGGGGTGGGGTGGGAGGGTTCTTGCTACCTTGTATGATGGCACTGATACAGGATTGACCTGTCCCAGATCTGGAGTCAGCCTTTCTCCCCAGCCTCCCATCTGCTTGTTATTAACTTCAATTCTAGGTTGTTTGTTTGCTTGTTTTGTCCGTCTCAGGGCTTGAACTCTGGCCCTGGGTGCTGTCCCTGAGCCCTTCAGCTCAAGGCTAGTGCTCTACCACTTTGAGCCACTTCTGGTTTTCTGGTAGTTCATTGGAGATAAGAGTCTCACAGTCTTTCCTGCCCAAGCTGGCTTTGAACCACGATCCTCAGATCTCAGCCTCTTGAGGATCTAAGATTACAGGTGTGAGCCACCAGTGCCAAGCCAATTCTAGGTTTTTAACCCAATTTCAAAAATAAGTACTCCAACCTACTGTGAAGCTCTATCCTGCCTTAAAAGACCTTTCAAATTTTAATTTTTTGGGAAATGTATCCACAAGGAATGTGTATCTTATTCATAAGTGAAAGACACTTGATCCAACTGTAATAAAAATACCCCTCCATTCTGAGGACTAGCCCCCAAAATACCATACAAAATGAAATTTTAAACAGGAGAGCAGCTCAGGCTGCCAGGAGATTCTGGAAAGTTAAGTGTGACCTTTCTTTTTTTTAGGTACAAACACTTAAGGTTCACGACCTACAAAGAATCCAAACTGGACTCTGTGAGGTAGAAATGATAGCAGATAGTTTAGGTGGATAGGGTTAAATTCACCTGGAATTGGTCCCTGGCTCTGGTCCCTTTACTGTTTAGAATGCAAGTAGCAAGTAAATGTCATTCTTTCTGTGTAACAGTGATGGTGCAAGAATAATGCCATTCAAAGGTCTCCCATACAGCCTCAATAGGAGCTCAAATGCTCAGCCGGGGGCCAGGAGTTAGGCCTAGTAGTAATTAGTGGCCTAGTAGTTAGTCCCTAGCATGCACGAAGACTTGGGTTCGATTCCTCAGTACCACATGTATAGAAAAAAGCTGGAAGTGGTGCTGTACTCAAGTGGTAAAGCACTAACTAGCCTTGAGGAAAAAGCCCAAGGACAGTGCTCAGACCCTGAGTTCAAGCCCCAGGACTGGAAGGAAAAAAAAACAAACCAAAAACCCTCAAATGCTCAGCGGCCTTTGGCAGATGAGAGAATAAAAGATGGGGACAGGGGTGTATGAGCCACAGTCTGAACCCAGAATACAAAGGTCCCAATTGGGCCTTTGAGGATCTGGCTGGCCAATCTTACACAGTCTAGGATCGTTAACCTGCTCTAGCACTCAGAGAATGAAAGCTGGCTTGAGTGAGTAACAGATCAACCAGTATCCACGCAAGCTATGCCACACTGCCTGTGTGGTTCAGGTCCTGTTTCCTTCCTAACAGTCTGAGGGGATGATGTTCAGAAAGACAAACCATGTATCTATGGCAGTGTCTGTTCAAGGTAGCCTCTCTTGGCAGCGTGGGGACAGAGACCTGCTTATAGGCGCTAACCGGGGTCAAGGGACCTGAGACACTTAGGTCCACTCAACAATAGAACAGATGAGTTGACAGTGGCAGAAGCAGAGATTGAGGATCTTACCTCCAATGAATCACTAGGAAACCAGAAGTGGCGCTGTGTCTTAAAGGGTAGGGTGGTAGCCTTGAGCTGGAGAGCTCAGGGATGGCGCCCAGGCCCAGAGTTCAAGCCCCATGACCGACAAATAAATAAATATATATATATGTATATATATATATATATATATATATATATTTAAAGAGAGTCAATCAGAACTCAAGCCAGAACTCATTCTGGCTGAGACAGTGAGTATCCTTGCACCAGAGCAGTGGATTTTCTAAGAATTTCCCCACTGAGGGTATTTTTCATGTCAGAAATCCTGTTTTAAACGTTAGCCACTGATCCAGAATCTGCTCCTCCTCCTCTTCCCCTTCATCCCCCTCCCATCCTCCCTCTTCCACCTCTCCCTCTCCCTCCTTCTTCCTCCTCCCCCTCCTCTCCCTCCTCCCCATCCTTTCCCTCTCTCTCCCCATCCTCCTCCTCCTCGCCCTCCTCCTCCTCTTCCTCCTCCTCTATAATATCAACCCTGCTTGGGCTAAAAGACACAGCCAAACTCTCACTCCTCCATTCCCACACCTGTGTCAGCTCCTTGGATTTCCCATCAGGATCCCACTTGACTGTGATTCCAAGTCCCCCGCGCTGCGCCTTTCCCCGCTTCCTTGTTCTAACTTCAGCTGAGTTTTTAACCAGAAGCAGAGGAGACAAGCGATGCCCCACAAAGGAAAACGTCCTGCGCACAAGGAACTGAACCCCTCCTCTCCTGCTCTTCCCTTCCAGGTGTTCGGGTTCTGGGTGTGGGTCCTGGTGGCTGCCACTCAGGTGGCAAGCCCGCTGCTGCAAGGATGGGTGATGTATGTGTCGCTCACCTCCTTCCTCATCTCCCTGATGTTCCTGTTGTCATACTTGTTGGGATTTTACAAAAGATTTGAGTCCTGGAGAGTCCTGGTAAGAAGCAGAGGAGTCAATGTGCAGATGATGTCCTGGGCGTTGAGAGGACAGTGGGCAGTTGGTGGGGGGTGGAGGCCTGAGCCCCGCGGTCTCACCTGGTGATGGAACCAATGGCGTTTGGTTTTAGGACATCCATTATTAAGCTAACATGAAAATGTTTCTCTGCAGGAGCAATTTTCTAAAGTTGCTGTGGTGACATAGCTGTGTGCTTCTAGGCATGTGAGAGACTGAGGCAGGATGATGGCTTGAGCACAGGAGTTCTGGGCCAGCCTAGCAACAAAGCAAGACTCTCATCTCTTAAAAATAAGAAAACAATATGAAAAAAAAAAAGAAAACAAACAAGGGCTGGGAGTTTGGCCTAGTGGTAGGGTGCTTGCCTAGCATGCATGAAGACCCAGGTTTGATTATGTGGCACTACATAGAGAAAAAGCCAGAAATGGTGCTGTGCCTCAAGTGGTAGAGCTCCAGTCTTGAGAAAGCCCAAGGACAGGGCTCAGGTCCTTAGTTCAAGCCCCAGGACTGGCAAAAAAAAAGGAAGAAAGAAAAGAAACTAAAGAGAATACTCTACTGTTCTTCCAAAATTTTATTCATTGGAACAATGATAAAGAAAGTATTAGTAGGAAAACTATGCCTTCAATGGAAAGTGTTGCCACAATCACTTTGATAAGCTCATTTTTCATCATAGTTCATAATTTTTAAGCAATAAAATGCAAATGTCACAGAAGAATTTTGCTTTCATTTAACATAACACCATTCATTTTTTGTGTCTCCCCATCATCATGTTAACCATATGAAACTGCTTTATGCTGCTAGGCACGCATGGCTCATGCCTGAGGTCATCACTACTCAGGAGGCTGAGATCTGAGGATCATAGCTCGAAGCCAGCCTCCATAGAAAAGTATATGAAACCCTTATCTCCAATTAACCACCCCAAAGAGAAAGTACTGGGGGTGGAGCTAAGGCTTCGAGATATAGAGCAGCAGCCTTGAGCTTAAAAGCTAAGGGATAACACCTAGGCTTTGAGTTCAAGCCCCCGTGCCAGCACACACACACACACACACACACACACACACACACACACACAGGATTAGAGCTCATGAACTTCTACCTTGCCCATTTCATCACTGGCTATAACCTTGAACTCAATTTCCTCAGATTAAGACAATAAGTACAATAGTAACAGTTGACAAGGAAAAAAGTCTTGGCACAAAGCTTGGCATGCAATACACACTCAATCTCTGGGTCATACCACCCATGGCAGAGTGACTACCTAGCAAGGCCCTAGGTTCAATCCCCATGACCTACCCAACCAAAAAAATTCAACAATCAGCTAGTCAGCTTATATTGACATTATTGCTATTTATTAATCTACTACAGTTGCTACCTAAATATTTCATTATGAAAGAAGAGCAGGAAAGAAGAGCAGAAGGTGGATTTGGGGGTCACTTCTCTTCCCGTTCTTCCTGCTGTGGTATGGAGTCAAGAACGTACAGGCCTCAGTAATGATGGCTGTTCTGCTGTTGGTTCCCAGGACAGCCTCTACCATGGGACCACAGGCATCCTGTACATGAGTGCTGCTGTCCTGCAAGTGCACGCCACCATTGTTTCTGAATACAACGACCTGAAAAACTACTACATCAACACAGCAGCCTCGGTGAGTGGACAGAAGACACTCCTTGTATGAGGTTTCCTTCTGTCCAATGCCATTCACACAGTTCTGAGTTCACAAGTTGCAAGGGTGTGGAGAAGGAGACCAGTGTGTGTATGAGTGTGTAAATACATGCATTCAAAGTCAAGGCCAGTGTGTGTATGAGTGTGTAAATACATGCATTCAAAGTCAAGGCCAGTGTGTGCATGAGTGTGTAAATACATGCATTCAAAGTCAAGGCCATCTCTTACATCCAGACTAGCCTTGTCCCCTCTTTCGTTCACTATTCAGAATTACTTTTTTTTTTCAAAACACAAATTGGAGCTCACCTCTCTCCCACTCAGAGTCCTTCCATTGCTCTGAAAGGGAGCCTGGGTTCTCTGGGACAACTCAGCTGTTCTGTTTCTTTTGGTTCAGCGACAGGCATTCGTGGAGGTGACACTTCTTGGTCCTCACTAAACTGTGGGAAGAGCAGGATTCTCAGGCATTGGGCCTCGCACTTCCTCCTGCTGTGGAATGGCGCCCTCTGGCGGCAACATCTCACAGCACAGAGGATGCCCCATACGAAGGCCTGACCTTCATGAGCCCTTGAAGAAAACTTCCCCGGCCAGGCTCTGAACAAAGAGACCTGCACATTCATGTTCAGAGTTTTGACGGGGATGTCTGCACCCCAACATCATCATGGCCTCATGCTGTTCTGCTCTTCCTAAACTGAGGCCTTTCTAGATGGTCTCCCTTAGAATTCCCATAACCCTTCCCCTGCCTTGCTTGTAGCACAGATTATAGACATGAATCACCTACATTCAGTTTCCTTGATGTTGTAGGGTCCCACTTTTTGTCCCAGATGTCCCCCAATCTTCTGATCTGTACCTTCTGAATAGCTGGAATTACAGAAGTGAACCACTACACCTGGCACAATAATTATTCTTGAAGTATAGCAAGTGTTTAAAGAGATACTTGCAGGATGGATGGGTGGATGGATGGATGGATGGATGGAGACTGTGAATGCCAGCCCAGGTGGAAGGCATGTTACAGGTGATGACCTCTGCCCTTAGACAAGAGAAGAGCCATTGTGTGGTTTGGCCATAGTATGAGTGTGAAGGAGCAGAGGAATTGCAGGCTTCTGGTGTGGGCAGTTAGACATGATGAGAATCCTGAGACCTACTGAGCTGGCCTGAGAGAGATTGCAGGCTGAGAATGCTAGAAACAAGCAGTTCCAGAAGGATCCAGCAGCTGCGCAGGCAGTGGACAGAGAGACAAGGGTCAGGACAGACAGACTCCTGTGGTCTGGGCTGCTGGAATGGAAGAGGCTGTGGCATTATCCTCCCTGACGCTGTTGTCTTCTTCCAGTTTTTTGCCTTCATCACTACCCTACTCTACATCCTCCATGCCTTCAGCATCTACTACCACTGAAGCCGGGGGCGCCAGGGAACAAGCGGAACAAAGCAGGTTCACCATTTCCCACCTGTGTGCCCAACAGATATCCACTGGAACAGAGGAGCGACAGATCATCTCTCTGGAATGTTCTATGAGATCTGCCTTGACATTTTTCTTTGATGAACACGAGAATCCTGTCTTGTCTTCCCCCCACCCCCCACCTCCCTGGGAAAGTTAACTGTCCCTTAGACGTTTCTGCCCATGAGAAATCTAACCTCCAAACTTCACATTGAGAATCCCAGCTCTGCTGTGCTCACACCTGTCCAAGGGATTTCGTCTCCGCACTGGGGTTCTCTGGAGAAAGTTGAGGGGGACAGTTGGGTTTTATTTTATTCCTTTTTTCATTTCAATAAATATTATTTTATATATGATCAGAGTCACATAGGCATTCAGCCCTTAGGGGGTCTCATTTTCTTATAGTTGAAAGGCTCCACAGAGGACTTTGTATTTAATACACGGAGCCTTCCTAACCTGCCCCTACCAGGTCCCACCTTGACCCCAGAAGAGACCTCTGTGAAGGAGGCCAGGGTCCTCTCCTATGGCCCTTGCCAGAACCATGTGGTCAGAACGAGCTGCCCCACTATCTCAGGGGCCATGAAGAATGCCTTTGCTGGGACCATGCTTTTCTGTGCGTGTAAGAGAGCATGGCCTTGTGCTCACAGAAAAGCCAAATCAAGGTGCTTAGTTTCACAGGCAGCTATGCTCTGGCCTTTCTCCTCCACCTGGGTCTCCAGACCTGGCAGGTAAGCAGCTGGCCCTGCGGCACCTGTGCCCACTCCTGCTTTAAAATAAATCGTTGGGTGAAAGGGACTGGTCTTCCTGACTCTAGGTTTACTGTTCTCTATCAACTTTTCTCCACTCCTGGGAAGGAGTGGGGGGGGGGGAGTCAGGGGTCCTCAGGACTCACCTGAAGAACAGTGAAGATTCCAGCTTCATTACTGTTTACCAGTCTATTTCTCACTGTCCTGATGTCATGAAAAGCTCTCATTTTGTTGCCTGGCAGTTGCTATGGCGGTCACGTCTCGACATTTACTGAGTGACCACATGCAAATAAAAAGTCTTTTGTACCACACGAACTGTCCGATCAGTTGTTTTCATCTTGGCACCGTCTCTCAGCCATCGGTGTTACCAGCACCACCCTTAGAGGGGCTTTTAGCCCTGAAGCCTGGATCCCACATGTGTAGAAGCCCAGCGTTGCTCTAAGGTGGCTGGAAGAAGCGCAGTCTCCAGGGTCCTGGCTTTGTGGTGTTAGTGTTCAGGTGCAAATTCCCCAAATCAAACTCACAGCAGGTAAAGTTGCAGAGCAACCAACTCCCTATCAGGGCTGGGAGGGGACGAGGGGGGGCCGCACAAGAGCTGACCACTGGCATGGCTGTCATGCCCCCCCCCCCATCCGACCTCCTAGGCCCTAAGAAACACCGACCCTGATCCACTGCGCATGCCCTGGCCTGAGCCCAGCACCCCACTGCATCTCACTACAGCTGCCTCCTCTCCTCTCCTCTCCTCTCCTCTCCTCTCCTCTCCTCTCCTCTCCTCTCCTCTCCTCTCCTCTCCTCTCCTCTCCTCTCCATCTCCTGGAGGCAGGAAGGAAGCAGAGGCCGCCAGCTGGTTCCTCAGAGGCTCCCCCACGAGGGGGCGCTGGAACATGGAAACCCTGTACGTTTCCCACACCCCCCCATCCTGTGGAAAGGTTGGCTTTGGGGAGAATGAAGACAGTTCACAGTGTCCTGTGCTGGGTGCTGGGGTCACTGTGAGGTGGATGTAGGATCCCTGAGCCACATCTAGTGCTCTGTAGTGACTCATTAACCAACAACCGGGCTATGATCTTTAAAGCCAGGGGAAAGTATTACAACTTGAAAGGTGACATTCTAACCTCCAGGACTGATATTGGGGTCTAAAAATGCCCTCCCAACCCACAGAGTGTTAACAGATCCTTCATCTCCTGTGCCCCAAATCTCACCTTCCCCTTAGGAACGTGACATCTCAGTAAAAACTTAAGATACTGGATGTGGAGGGTGACGTGCACGCTCAAGGAAGCATCACCAACCACTCACCAGTGCGTGGAGCTCAGATCCCAAGCTGCAGTCATCTCTACACTGCCCACCCCCAGTCAAGCCAGATTGCCAGCACAGCGCCTGACATTCAGGATGGTTTCCATGGTGACGTGATGCTGGACCACATTGCACAGAGGCTTGATTGCGGTGATCTTTGCTGACAGGGTGGCCCAGGCCTACATTGGGTAGGGTCTACTCCCGATGTACCAGTGTGGGATGGGCTCATAAACTTCATAAACTGCTCTGTCTCCCCTGGGTGGGTGGGCATTAGCAAAGAAATGTTGGAGTCAGTGGCAAAAAAGAAAAGAAAAGAAACAACTTCGTGGTGAGTCAAACTGTTGATGGCATCCAGCGCCACAGTTTTCTATATCCACATCCAGAGCCTCCATTCCCTGGAAGGCCACACAATCAGATTCTGTCTCTTACTCACCTCCCTGCCTCTTCCTGCTTTTTGGAGTCCCACCAACTCGAGCCCACCACAGTCCACTCCACCCTGCCTGCCCTGAAGCCAAAGCTTGCACTTGCCTGGAGCCCCGTGGTGTCTCTGGCCATATGTCTTCTCTCATCATGACATGACTTGCCTGCCACACACCCCGGGAGTTCCATTCCTACTCCTTAATCCTGCCTGCCAGGCCTCCAGCCTTACCCCTGTCCAGTTGTCCCCATCCCTGCTGGACCCCAGTGTCACACACACACACACACACACACACACACACACACACACACACACACAAATGAGCCTGTCCAGAATTCACATCCAGGAAGCAGATAATCAAGATTCAAGTCAAGGCTAGCTGCCCCCACCTCCCGTTTCTCCACAGTTTCCTGGTCTCAGGGCTTAACTGAAAGGATAAACCTTCAAAGCCAGAATTTTCAAAGCACAGGGAACAAACTATGTCTCCAAACCTGTAGAGCAATTGTACTGAGAATTCCCCGATACCACAGCCTTTCCACTTTACCCTGTGCTCTGGGTTGGTAAACAAATTAAATGTCTGATTTTAGGTCCTCGGTTTGATTCCTAGCCAAAAAAAAAAAAAAAAAGTATGTGTACATATGGGTGTGTGAGAGAGGGGTGGGAGAAGAACACAAATTTGTTGTTTTAAAATATCCATGACTTTGCTGTCAACTTGGAAAAAGTAACCCAGTTTACCACGTTGAGTTGGCATTGAACAGAAATTAATAGCCATATTGGTTTAGAAACATTAAACTTATGTGAATTAATGCACCTTCTATCTGGCAAATACCATGTAACCCTTTTACTAATACAATAAAAAATAAAATTAAATTAAAAAAAGAAACATTAAACTTAATTTTTTAATTTGTATAGGGGTAAACACACTATTAAATATGTAAGGTCTTATCTACATGGGTTTGCTTACAGAAACGAATATAGTATTCTCTAAATAAGGAAAAAAATACCCATGACTTGTGTGAGACTTTGTTAATATGATCTAAAAATTACCAAAGGCAGCTTTGTGCCCAGGTCCCTTGTAGCTGAGCTCAATTCTGAATTCTGACTACTGAGAGAAACTGAGGCTCACTGGGCTGGCGTTGAACCTTGATCTTCAGATCTCAGCCTGCTGTGGACCTAGGATTACAGGCATGAACCACGAGTGCTTGACAGGATATGTTCTTTTGTTTGTTTTGTCAATTGTGGGGCTTGAGCTCTGGGCCTGAGCGCTGTCCCCGAGTTCTTCAGCTCAAGGCTAGAGCTTTACCACTCGAGCCACAGTGCCACTTCTGGTTTCCGGTGGTTAATTGAAGATA
Source organism: Megascapheus bottae (assembly GCF_031878675.1). Classification (NCBI taxonomy): domain Eukaryota; kingdom Metazoa; phylum Chordata; class Mammalia; order Rodentia; family Geomyidae; genus Megascapheus; species Megascapheus bottae. Next base: position 9,141,417 of record NC_143515.1, read on the forward strand.
AGAGTCACTGACTTTTCATTCCCTGGCTGCCTTTGAACCTTGATTCTCAGATCTCAGCCTCCTGATTAGCTGGGTGATAGGCATGAGCCACTGTGCCCAGAAGGGTATGTTCTTATAAGAAAGCTCTCCTGGCTGCTGAGTGAAGGCTCTCTGGTTTCTATGGGGGATTCCGCAAGAAGGTAAACTTGATGGTGAACTTCTGGCCCCAGAGCTGTGAGCCATAAATGTCTGTGGTTTGAACAACCTGCTCCATAATGTTTTATTACAACCACCTGAACAGATACGGGCAGGAAGGGTGCACTGAGAAGGAAAGGTGTAGTTCCCGGGGGAGCAAACATCTGTGGAGTGTTATCCTTACTGACTGGCAACTCTGGATCCCACGGGAAAGGTCTTTCACAAAGACAGGAAGCAAGTTCCGTTGTCCCATAGTCTTCATGGAACAACACTTCAACCGCTGACTTTAGACATTATGTTTAGCCAGAGTCTTGTTATGTAGCACAGGCTGGCCTCAAACCCACAATCCTCCTGCCTCAGCCTCACAAATGGTGAGACTGCAAGCACTACCATGCCCAGCAGATTTAAAACTTGGAAGGGAGCTTGAAGAGAGCAACTGTGCTCTGTTACTTGAGATGTCCACTAGGTGGCGCCTGGCTTTCACTGGGAGGCCAGAGGCTGCAGGGCATCTTAGGGCTCTAGTGGTGGGGCAGAGCTGGAAGGGGCACCCAGTCTATGTTTGTGAGGTCTGGTCAGGGCAAGCTTCCCCTATCACAGTAGGTCATACAGAGGTGTTCTCTGACCTCAAGAACCATGCCTGCTATCTCACACTTGGGAAAATGAGGCCAGGGACTGAGTGTATCTTGACACTGACTGCGGATTGTGTCCAAGCTGAGGGAAAGAAGAGAGCGTCTTGCAAAGATGCCTTCTTCCCCTCCTCACTGTGTGCCTCTTTGGAGCTTGAGTCCTTCTTAAGCGCTTATATACTCTGAATTCTTTAAGAATTAAAAATCAAGCCAGACACCGGTGGCTCACGCCTGTCATCCTAGCTACTCAGGAGGCTGAGATCTGAGGATCAAGGTTCAAAGCCAAGCCTGGGTATGAAAATCCATGGGGCTTTTATCTCCAATTAATCACCAAAAACAAAAACAAACAAACAAACAAAACAAAAACCCTGGAAGTGGTGCTGTGGCCCCAGTTGTAGAGCTTGAGCTAGAGCTTTGAGCCGAAGAACTCAAGGATAATGCCCAGGCTCAGAGTTCAAGCCCCACAATGGAACAACAAAAAAAAAGAATTGAAAATCATTAAAAATCGCTGGTTTGGTTTTCATGTTTTAGGCTAAAAAACAGCACTAGTCTTACTTACCCAAAACCTTATTTAAAGTAACCCAGGATATATTTTCCTAGCACAGGCAAGAGCCACCAATCTTAAACTTGACTTCTAGTCCCTACATGGAGAGCAGGAAACATCTCTCCCCATTTTTCCCTCTACTTCTCCCTATTTATCCTGTTAGATTGTTAAAACTTTAAGTCGTCGGTGGGACTGTGGCTCAAGAGGTAGGGCCACAGCTTTAAGCTGAAGAGCTCAGGAATAGCACCCAGTCCCAGAGTTCAAGCTCCATGTCCCACAGAATAAAAAACATAAAACAAATCCTCGGGGCTGGGAGTTTAGCCTAGGGGTAAAGTGCTTGCCTAGCAGGCACAAAGACCCGGGTTCAATTCCTCAGTACCACATATAGAAAAAAGCCAGGAATGGTGTTGTGGCTCAAGTGGAAGAGGTTTAGCCTTGAGAAAGCCCAAAGATAGTGCCAAGGCCCTGAGTTCAAGGTCCAGGACTGGCAAAAAAAAATTAAGTCATTGGGGTGTGTGTGTGTGTGTGTGTGTGTGTGTGTGTGTGTGTGTGTGTACTGACGGTCCAGGGCTTGGAGCATGCTAAGCACGAGATACCACTGTGCTACATCCCCGATAGCCTCTAGAGTGCAGAACCTCAAAGCACCAAGTCCTCTGATAAACATTATTTCCTTTGGCTACAGGGAAATCTACTGTGAATAGGTGTGGCAGGTATAAAGTGACACTCTCACACTTTCCCAGGGGGTGAACAGAAGATTCTTTGTGTGGGTACTAGGGCTTGAACTCAGGGCCTGGGGACTGTCCCTTAATTAGTTTTTTGCCCAAGATTAGCTCTCTGCTACGTGACCCATAGCTCCACTTCTGGCTTTTCAGTGGTTACTTGGGAATTAGAGTCTCACAGATTTTCCAGCTGGTTTTGAATTGCCATCCTCACATCTCAGCTGCCCAAGTGGCTAGGAATACAGATGTGAGACCTAACAGCTTCTGCCTTTACTGTGGGAAGTCTTGGCATTTCTTACAAGAGCTAGATTTCCTGCCTTGTGGACAGCGCAGTGTGCAATGTGCTAGAGTAACTTCCTAGCATTTCATTCTGAGTCTTCTGGCAAGTTCTCCCATGTAAAATATTTACAAATCAAATTATTTTTTCGAAAGATAGCCTGCAAAGTTCATTCTTACATGTGTGCCAACAAATGCGCGCGCGCGCACACACAGACACACACACACATTCATAGAGGGCACACACACGGATGCAGGTAAAGCAACTCACAAATGCGCACAGAGAAGCTTGAGGGACACCCAGGGGGAGGACACTGAGCATGCGCACACAAGGACACTCACAGCATGACCCCTTGGCTCAGACCCTGAACAGAGGCCAGAAGAGCAGCTGCCCTGTGACACAGGTACTGTGGGAAGCCTGTGGGTAACGCTGATGGGCCAGCCTGCCTCGAGTGACTGCGTTAGAGCACTTGGAAGGAGGCATAAAGATGTCAGACAGAATGGGAGCTGGCCGAGAATAGCCAATGCTTTCTTGGCATTCCCCATGGCTTGCTTTGAAGGTGCCTGTGATGGCACAGCCAGCCAGGGCCCATCTCCCTGGGGTAGAGTCATGGGCCTGAACCTAGTCTAGGCTGAGGGCTTGTCTGGGGAGGGAGGGAACACTGCACAGCTCAGGGAGGTGATCACAGATCACAGAGTAAGTCATCAATGGCCACACACAGGCCTTCATCTACTCTAGCACACACACACACACACACACACGCACACACACACACACACACACACACACACACACACACACACCATAGCCTGTTCTGCTAAGAAAGTGTTGAGAGGAATGAGGGCTACATTCTCCAGCCCCGGTGGACATTTCTCAGATACTCTGCAAGAAGTAAGATAAAGCAAAGCTCACCTCAAATTCCCAAGGCCCTAGAGGGGGAAGACTCGCTTCAAACACACAGCGCATGCCCACTTGGCTTTGTCCACTCAAGGCTGGCTTTCTACCTCTTGAGCGGCAGCTTCCCTTCAAGCTTTCGTCTGGTTAATCAGAAATTCCAGTCCTTTGGTTTGTCTGCCCCCGCTGGCTTTGAACCTTGAGTGGCATGTCAGCCCCGTGAGCAGCTAGGATTACAGACATTGAGCCATCAGTACTTAATTTAGTGCTTCACCTGTGTTTCTTGAGAACCAGTTGCATGGAAGTTGTGTGCTCTATCCTGAACCATTCTTGTCCTTCCCTCGTGAGGATTTAGTAAGGAAATGTGGCATCTCACATTACAATATTTTATGTGTCATAACATCACAGAAAATACTATTTTTGTATACTGGGATACATTGGTATAACTCTGCAGAGCTTAGTGAAAAAATCCGTTACGTTACCTTTCTATAGCTACTTATTACTGAAAAAAAGAACAGTATTAGCTGGGTGCTGTTGGTTCAAACCTGTAATCCTAGCTACTTAAGAGACTAAGATCTGAGGATTATAGGACTAAACCATCCCAAGCAGGAAAGTCCAAAAACTCTTATCTCTAATTAAGCACCAAGAAAGCAATTAACCTGTGGCTCACAGGTAAAAGTCCTGTACTTGAGCAATAAAGTTCAGGGACAGTGCTCAGGCCATGTATAAAATATAAGCTCCAAGACTGGCACATAAATAAAAATATTAGGGGAGTTACTAAATGTAAAATTGATTTGATATGAAAGCAGTCTTTTTTTAAATCACTTAAAGGCTCAGGTCTGTAATCCCAGCTACTGGGGAGATGGTGGTTAGGGGAATCATGGTTTAAGACCAGTGTAGGCAAAAAGTCATCCAGAACAAATTTCAATAAATAAGTTGGCTATAGTGACACCTAATGTCATCCTAGCTGTTTGGGAGGAATAAATAGGATGATTTCAGTCCAAATCCAACCTAAAAAGTAACTAAAAGCAAAAAATTAAATTAAAAAGTCACTAAAAGCGAACCAGGTGCTGGTGGCTCACGTCTGCAATTCTAGCTTCTCAGGAGGATGAGATCTGAGAATTGCAGTTCAAAGCCAGCCCAGACCCTAAAGTCCATGAGACTCTTATCTCCAATTAACCATACTAGAAAACCAGAAGTGGTGCTGTGGTTCAAGGTGGCAGCCTTGAGGTGAATTGCTCAGGGACAGTGCCCAGGTCCAAAGTTCAGGTCCCATAATTGACAAAAAAGAAAAGAAAGAAAGGGGGGAAAAATCACTGAAAACAAAAAATCTAGAGACATGGCTCAAGTTATAGAGTGCCTGTCCAATGAGTACAAGGTCCTGAGTATCACCCACCCAAAAAACAATTCTTTGTACTAGCACCAAAAAGAATATTGGAGAATAAAACCAGCAAAAAAAAAAAAAGCACAGGAAAACAACAGAACATTGAACATATTTCAAAAGAAGGAAAAGGTGGAACGACATTCATACTTATGGGTTGGATAACAAGACTGAGAAGACAATGTTCCTGGAATTTATCTGCAGCCTAAGATGACCCACATCAAAATCTCAGTGCTACCACTCAATACCTGACTTATGTAACTGTAACCTCTCTGCACGTCACCTTTATAATAAACATTAAAAAAAAATCTTAGCGGCTGCTTTCTGAGGAACTGAGAATGGATCATAAAATTCCTAAGGAAATACAAAGGACCTAGAATAGCCAAGATAATCTTCCAAAAGAATAACATTAAAGGATTCACATTGCCCAGTTTCAAAGCACAGAATTAAATCTCAGTAATCAATCTAGGTTAATGCTAGCAAAAGTTTTGTCATATGGAGTAACAGAACAGAATTAAGGATCAGGAAGTAAACCTTTGCATTTATAGTCAATTGATTTGGGGGACAAGGGTATAAAGGCAATTCAATGAGAAAGAGTAGTCTCTCTGACAAAGGGGGCTCCTACTCACATCATGTAAAATTTAATAAATTCAAAATGGATAAAGAAATTAAACAGCCTAGTTTCTTTGGGTCCGGCTTACTTCGTTTAGCATGGTTTCCCTTGCTTGTAATACTGTAATTAGAATGTATCTATAATCTATAAGTAAACCCAATGGATAGTGAAAGACAATTACTCTTGGATTAATTAAACAGCAGTCTGAACATTCGTACAGTGAGAACAAAGGAAGATATTCTTAGGAAAGGATCACAAAGGGCTTAAGAGCTAAGTACATATGATCTTAGAAAATTGATTCTTATCAGCTGGCAGTGTAATCCTAACTACTCAGGAGGCTGAGATCTGAGGATAAGGTTCAAAGCCAGCCCGGGCACAAAAGGACCTGAGACTCTTATCTCCAGTTAAGCTCTAGAAAACAGGAAGTGGGGCTTGGCTCAAGGGAAGGGTGGTAGCCTTGAGCTGAAGAGCTCTGGGACCGCGCCCAGGCCCAGGGATAGTGTGGAGGGTTTGAGCTGAAGAGCTCAGGGACAGTGCCCAGGCTGAATTCAAGCCCCAGGAACCACCCCCCCCACACACACACAAAATTGATTCTTATCCAAATGAACTCCAAAAAAATGGAAACAAAAGGATTTTTTTTATACTGTTGGCAGTCATTTTTTCTTTCCTTTTTTTTTTTTACCCCCTGTGATTTATTCTCTTTTGTCTCTGCATTTGATTTCTGTACCTTTTATCTTGAATATAAATTTATCTGATTCGGGGAGAGGAAGGAGAAGGACAGAATGACGTGATAAGAGTGAACCAATTGAACAGTGAGACTTACTAGAGACTATGTTGGAAATTAACTACACAACTTGGGGAGGAGGGAAAACAGGAGGGGAAAAACTGAGAGAGAACGAGGGAGGGGTGACATTTCAAAAGAAAATTACTCATTACCTGACTTCAGTAACTATGACCACTCTGTATATCACCTATACAATAAAAAAACATTCATTAAGTTATAACTCATCATAAAAAACTTAAACATGAGAGTGCCAACTACTAAAGTCTACCAACGCCACTAGAAAGTGCACAAAGGATCTAAATGGAGATAAAGATATATAAGTGGCCAATACAAACACACCACTAAGCACTGGCAAGAACACAGAGAAAGTGGATCGATCACTCATCCATTGCTAGAGGGAATGTAAAATGGTCCAGCACTCTGAAAAGTTAAGCACACGACAACCACGTAATCAGCCATTGTGTTCCTGAGAGGGCATTTATCCAGAGAAATGAAAACTGAATTCACTCAAAACCTTCTCACAGATGTTCCTGGGCGCTTTATTCATAAGCTCTCCAAACTGAAAACCCAGACAGATGTCTTTTAACAGATGAATGGTTAAACAATTACTCGATAGTAGAAAGAGCAAATTATTATAGACAACTTAGATAACTCTCCAAAATTTGTGCTGAGTATAAAAGTCCACTCCCTGAACTATCTCATACTATGTGATTCCATTTAAGCTATAGTCTTTTAGTGTATATGTGCCTGTTCTTGGGCTTGAACTCATGGCCTTGTGCTCTCACTTGGCTTTTTTTTTTCCCTCCAGTTCCATGGCATGGAACTGAACAGGGCAGAGCCTCTGATTCCAGCTGGTGCCTTCTCATTTGCTGAAGGAAGGAAGGCTTATCTACTCATCCACACCTTAGTGTGAATTTATAAATTTATTTCCATAGCATTATTTCAACTTGTAACATGAAAAGTAAGTGGGTTTTTTGTTTTTGTTTTTGTTTTTTCTTTTTTGCCAGTCCTGGGCTTGAGCTCAGGACCTGAGCACTGTCCTTGGGCTTTCTCAAGGCTAGAGCTCTACCAGCTGAGCCACAGTACCACTTCCAGCTTTTTTCTATGTATGTGGTACTGAGGAATCGAACCCGGGTCTTCGTACATGTAAGGCAAGCACTCTATCTACCACTAGGCCAAATTCCCGGCCCATAAGTGTTGTTTTTAAGCTGTGTTTAAACAGGCACACACACACACGCACACACACACACACACACACACACACACTCCCCATGTGCATGCACACATGCACACAGAGAAGCACATAAGCAATAAAACTCAGAAAACTGAGTAAAACTGTGCCCTGTGTCAAAATGTACATGGGCTCTCTGAGTTATTTCCATTGCCTGTGAGTCCACTGTTTTCAAAATTAAGTTGTGTGGGTTAAGTGCTTTGGAATCAGGACCTGTCATCCTAGCTACTCAGGAGGCTAAGATCTAAGGATTGTGGTTCCAAGCCAGGCCAGGCAAAGAAGACTATGAAATGCTTCTCTTCAATTCTCAGAAATGAAACTGTGGCTCAAGTGGTTAGAGTGCTAGCTTTGAGTGAAAACGCTAAGGGACAATGTCTAGGCCACTTGGCTGTCATTCCATTGTGTGACTCTGGGGAGGTTACTTCTTGATTTCTGTTTTCATTGTTTTTGTTTCCATGCTCCAAAGGTGTCCTGCAGTGTGGATGGCCCTAAGGTTGGTGTGGCCTGAGGCCACAGGTAAGGAAGGAGCTGGTCCTCAGGTGTGCAGAGAAAATGAGCCTGTGGCATGCCCTGTCCCCTGAGAGACCTCGGCACTGGCCCAGCACAGGACATCAGGTGCTAGAGTCAGGAGTACTGACCTGCTGGCCTTGTTTGCTGCTGGAGGCCACAGCTAACATGGCCTGAAGCCACATGCATGGTATCATGCCCCACACCTGCTTCTTGTGGGAGGCTGAGAACAGTGGCCACAGGCTTAACCGCCCACAGAGCTGGCCAGGTGCTGCAGAGTGGCAGGTGTGGAGTCAAGCAAGCCTCCTGTACCTGCATCCACACCCAGACCCACAACCCAGACCCGAGCAGTGCACGACTTTGACGTCAAAAGGCAGTCTGCTGCTCAGCTGAGCGCAGTGGCTCACGCCTATAATCCTAGCTACTCAGGAGGCTGAGATCTGAGCATCCCAGTTCAAGACCAGCCCAGTAGATGTGGCTTATGAGCCCTAAGACTGAGTGTCGTGGGTCTAGAATACACCTAGGATTTCAAAGACTTGGTATGAAAAGAACAAAACATCACAAAGAAGTTCATATGAGTTACTTGTGTCGATGATCATGTATTATTAGATGCTACTGGTTTTGAATACATTGTTAAAACGGAGCAAGGCATTGGTGGCTCACACCTGTAATCCTAGCTACTCAGAATGCTGAGATCTGAGGTTCAAAGCCAGCCTGGGCAAGAAAGTCGATGAGACTCTTATCTCCAGTTAATTACCAAAAATCTGAAAGAGGAACTATGGCTCAAGTGGTAGAGCATAAGCTTAACAGAATTCGTACATTGCTAGAGGGAATGTAAAATGATCCGGCACTCTGAAAAGTTAAGCACACAGCATCCACATAACCAGCCAGTGTGTTCCTGGGAGCTTATTTATCCAGAGAAATGAAAACGGAAAAAAAAACCTTCTCACAAATGTTCCTGGGAGCTTTATTCATAAGCTCTCCAAACTGAAAACCCAGATGTCTTTTTTTGCCAGTCCTGGGCTTGAACTCAGGGCTTGAGCACTGTCCTTGGACTTTTTCAAGGCTAGAGCTCTACCACTTGAGCCTCAGCACCACTTCCGGCTTTTCGCTGTATATATGGGGTACCGAGGAATTAACCCGGGTCTTCGTGCATGCTACGCAAGCACTCTACCACTAGGCCAAATTCCCGACCCACCCAGATGTCTTTTAACAGATGAATGTTAAACAAACTATTACCCGATAGTAGAAAGAACAAATTATTATTGACAATGACTTGGAGAAATCTCCAAGATTTGGGCTGATATTTCCAGGGCCCTGCTGCAGATTCAAAGATTTCCTGCTCACAGCCCCTTCTCTGGTCTCCACCCCCCCACCCCCCTACCCTATAATTCCCTGCCACCCTCCCCCACCTGAGAACAATTCACTCTTCCCTATCCTGGGGGAGATCAGCCTGTCCTCTTAGGTGGACATTAAACCTTGCTTTCTTCTTGCGTCTGCTTGGTTTTCTGGGATGGCGCTTACAGCCACAAGAACATGTAAACTTGGGTATACAGCCATGGCCCACGACCTCACGTGACCTTGGGCAGGAGGAGGGACACTAAGGTGACATTCGAGACCCTAAGAAAAGCCTCTAACAGCAAGGTGCCTCTCTTGGTCTCTTTGTTACTAGACTCCACCTTTCCAGTAGGAATATGCCTAAACTTCCCACTGTCCCTTAGCTGTCTTCTCTGAGACTTCTTCTCACCTCCTCCCAGCCTGGCTGGAGGCCTCCTGGCATGTCACTTCCTTGAGAGGGAAGCTGCTGCCAGTGTCAGGAACTCAGCCAGCAGGTAGCTATCATTATTTGCACGACAGCCTGCAGCCCCCGCTTCCAACCTCCCTGCTTGGCCCTGTCTCACAATCTCTGGAATCCAGGGAGGCTTAGAAGGAAGTACTGAATTTTTTTGAGAATCAACCAAATCCATGCTAATAATTTCTCAAGTAAATCTGTACATATTCACAAATTTTAGCAGCCTTGATAGCAACAGAGACTGGTAATTTGCAGCTAAACAGCCTCAATTATGCCCTGTACCAGTGGCCACACCTATAAATCTACTCAGATGGCTGAGAATTGAAAATTAAGCTAGCCTGAGCAGAAAAGACTCATCTCCAATTGATCAACAAAAAGCTGGAAGTGGAGCCTTGTCTCAAGTGGTAGAGAGCCAGCCTTGAGTAGAAAAAAGCTGAGCAGGAGCACAAGGCCTTGAGTTAAATTAAGGGCAAGACTAAATTATAAATTATTAGAATGCCTGAAAAAACCTTAAAGCATATTATATTTCTAAACTGAATGTATTAGCTAAGGTTATTTAAATGTTCAGGACACTTTAAAGCCAAATAACTGGAATACTTTAGAAAAAATGAAAACTATTATATTTATAAATATTTCTTAAAAGACTTGGAGAGTGGAGTTATGATGAAATAAAGTCACCCATAAAACAATTGCAAAAAATGTAAGATGCAGTGTATAACACTTAAACTTTTTTTAGTTGGCAGAAATTAAGTACCGTGAGCCGGGCGTGGTGGCTCACGCCTGTAATCCTAGCTACTCAGGAGACAGATCCGAGGATCGAGGTTCAAAGTCAGCCTGGGCAAGAAAGTTTGTGAGACTCTTACCACCAATTAACCACCAAAAATGCCAGGAGAGGAGATGTGGCTCAAGGGGTGGCATGCTAGACTTGGGCAGAAAAGCCCAGGAGCAGCTCCCAGAACCAGCTCAATCCCAGAACCAGCATGCCCGAGCACACACACACACACACACACGCACACACACACACACACACACACACACACACATGCACACACATGCACGCACACACACACACGCACGCACACATCCTTTGTGTACCTTCTTACTTGTTAAACCTACCCCAGATCTACGGGTCTGGAGGTCTGTGTGGGGTATTGGAGGGGGGCCATGGTGGAACTGAAGGCTTCAGTTCCCTGGTGGCCTGGCCTGGCCCAGCCCAATGGCACAGACAAAAGCCCTGATTACATTCCAGGGCCCCAAGCCTGGTGGAACCCCAGTGGGTATGGAAAGGACAACTCTTAGGAGACTCCATTTTACAGGTGAGGGGACTGAGGCTCAGGGTCAGGGTGACAGCCCAGTTGATGACAAAAGCTAAGGTCAGTGGCCTTTTAACAGAGGTACTGCAGGCCTCCCGGGACCCCATCCACATTCCTGACAATCTCTAGGGACCCACCCTTCCTTCCCAGAAGATTACCACCCCACTCAACCAAGCCTTCTCTGGAGCCCACTGGGGCATGCCTGGAAAAACTCGCCCTTCCTCACCTAGTCCAGGGCACCTGGGGAAGGACACACACACACACACACACACACACACACACACACACACACACACACACAGAACCACCAAAATGGACCACTGGTTTCCCCCTCCACTCATTCTTCTGAGTAGCCTTTACTTTGACTTTGCAGTACACTCTTCCTTTGTCACAGTTTTTGCTGTCCTTACCTCAATTTCCAGAGAACAAGGAGCCACTCTCTTGTATGTCACCCCTGACCCCAGGACCAGCTATTGCCTAAGACACTGGATACCCTGGTCTATGTCCCTGGAAAAAGCTGAATCTATATCCCATGACAGACCCAACTTTGAAGCAGGCTTTACCATTTCCTTGCTATGTGGGACTTAGGGAAATCATGTGATCTCACTGAACTTTTACTTTTTATGTATTTCTTTTTTTTTTTTTTTTTTTTTTTTGGGCCAGTCCTGGGCTTGAGCTCAGGGCCTGAGCACTGTCCTTGGACTTTCTCAAGGCTAGAGCTCTACCACTTGAGCCTCAGCACCACTTCCGGCTTTTTTCTATGTATGTGGTACCGAGGAATCGAACCTGGGTCTTCATGCATGCTAGGCAAGCACTTTAACCACTAGGCCAAACTCCCAGCCCCGTATTTATTTTCTTTTTTGTGTTGGCCCTGGGGCTTGAACTTAAGGTCTGGCCACTATCCCTTAGATTTTTCTTTTTTTTCCCCCTAAGGCTAGTACTCTACTGCTTGAGCCACAGCTCTACTTTTGGTGGCTTTTTAGTTTTGTTTTGTTGGCCTCTGGGCCTGGGTGTTTGTCCCTGAGCTCTTCAGCTCAAGGCTACCCCTAGGGCCGCAGCTGTCCTAATGGTTAACTGGAGAGAGGAGTCTCACTGATTTTAGTGCCTGGGCTGGCTTTGAACTGCGATCCTCAGATCTCAGCCTCCTGAATAGCTAGGATTACAGGCGTGAGCCACTGCACCCAGCTTACTTTAGGTGGTCTTTTTTGGTTAATTAGAGATGAAAGTCCATGAAAACTTAACTGTCTGGGCCGGCTTCAAACTGTGATCCTCAGATCTCAGCCTCCTGAGTCCGTAGGATTGTAAGCGTGAGCCACAAACACCAGGCCTGAGCACGCTTTGTGATAAAGACATTTGTGATGATTGGCAATCATGCGTTACAACCCCTTGGTACTTGTACATGCTAAATAAACAGCCAGATCTGTCCTGGAGCCTTTGGAAAGGCATGGGGTGGGGGGGGGTGTTAGAGGACACAAGTGACCCTCTGAAACCTGGCAGAGAGCTCCTCGTGCCAACAACCCACGGAAGGAAGAGGATCTCCCAGAGCTCCATCAACCCACTCGTGAGCCTTCTTGGGCAGTGAAATGGCCTGTCCAATGCAGTGAGCCTGGTGTCCCAGGCCTTCGGCACTGACGCCATTCCTCAGACCTTCCAGCCATTAGTGAAACAGCAAAGGGACTGCTTCCTCTTATTGGGCTTCTGCTTGTCTGGGACCCCACTGTAGGTCCCAGGCACGGATGCCCTCCTGCAGACTGGCTACGACTTGTGCCAGCCCACTGCTGCCCACATCCTGTGGGAGGTGAGACTGCCCCGGTGAGGAGACCACGCCCTGCTCTGCAGAGCCTTCCAATGACATACCGGGCTTGCTGTGCTCCATGTATCAAGTGCACAGCAGGCAATGGCAGCGATGTACAGAAACTGAAGAAACCCACAATGAGGCTGAGTTCCTTGGGACTGTAAAGCCAGGGTCCTGATACCAAATCTCAGCCTGAACCCTAAAGCAGGCTGCTTCCAATCTTTGACCTAGAGTGGTTAGGCAATAAGGAGCTAGTGTTATATCTGGTAGAGGGGAAGACTAGAGTGAAAGCTTCCTGGACTCACAACAGTGGAAAGGGGGGAATCTCAGTGAGCACCTCCTTTTCGGAGAACAAATGACAAATGGATTGGCTCTCACCTGAAAAACTAGCAAAGCTGGGCGAAGGCATTTCCTCTACTGACGGGCCAGAGCTTCTCCTCTGGTGTGAGGTCCTCAGATATTGCTTCCTCCAGTCTGGAAGATGTAAGAAATGCCTGCTAACCATTGGTTAGCATTGTTGATTTGTATATGTGCTTGTGCCAGTCCCGGGGCTTGAACTCAGGGCCTAACACTCTGGATTGACTTTTTTCACAAAGGGCTGGTACTCTATTCCACTTTTCTTTTTGGCTTTTCCTGGGGCTTGAAGGCAGGCTTGGGTACTATCCGTATGCATGTGTGTTCACCTAGCACTAAGCCAGAGTCCACTTTTGGCTTTTTGATGGCTTGTTGGCCATAAGAGTCTCACTGGCTTTTCTGTCTGGGCTGCATTTAAACCATAGCCTCAGATCTAAGCCTCCTGAGTAACTAGAATTACAGGTGTAAGTCACTCACTCCTAGCTTACTTCCATTTTTCAAAAGGCATCCTTATCTAGCTGAGAGGCCTTGCAAGAAGGCATTGTATTTACTTCCACAGGCAGCTGATTTCTGCCCCCAACCCCTACCTTGTAGGACTGTCACACTCCACATCACTCCCCCCAGGACCCAAGCACTCTAAGACTGTGAAATGATTTCAATCAACTCGTTCTCAAGGGCCTGGGAAACCCAGCAAAGCCCACTCTACCAGGCCAACACCTGGCAAGCTGCCCCATCTGCCCCAGCTTCCTGACGCCCTGTGTCCGGGTGCTATTCTCTGCTTGGTCCTGCCTGGCAGCCTGCTCTTGTTTGAAGCTAAAAGTAACAGAGTCATGTCTCACATCTGAGTGTCTTTGTGCTGTGTTCGCCGTCAAAAGAAGCTTTAAACTTCAGGAAACAATTGGTGTTGTGAGCAGGGTGGTGTGGCAGGGGCCGCTGGCTGGGGGACCAGAACTGAGCTGACACTTCAGCCTCGTGTCTTGCCACAGTGTGAGAATATCCCAAATGAATGGCACTTACCAGCCAAGTTCAATGGAGTGATCTCAAGCACCGTTGTGAGAAGCCATTTGTACAGCATGTGCAGAGGTGGGAGGGACGGTCACTCTGGCTTTTGGGGGTCAGTAGTTCTTTATTAGTATTCCGAGCAGAACCCTGAATTCCTGTGTCTTTCAAATGACTCTTCTGGGGGCAGGTAAGGTATTCTTTGTTTAGTTTTTATTTGGTTTTGGTTTCCCCAGTCTGTTATTTCTGTTGGTTAGTTTGTTGCAACTCCTGGGCTTGAACTCAGGGCCTGGGCACTGTTCTTGGGCTTTCTCAAGGCTATCGCTCACTCATTTGAGCCACAGCATCACTTCTGGCTTTTTCTGTGTATGTGGTACTAAGGAATTGAACCCAGGGCTTCATGCATGCTAGGCAACACTCTACCACAGAGCCACACTTCCTGGCCCTGGGCTTTCTGATTTTTAAAGAATTTGGGGGCCGGGAGTTTGGCCTAGTGGTAGAGTGCTTGCCTAGCATGCACAAAGACCCAGGTTCGATTCCTCGGTACCACATACATAGAAAAAAGCCAGAAGTGGTGCTGAGGCTCAAGTGGTAAAGCTCTAGCCTTGAGAAAGTCCAAGGACAGTGCTCAGGCCCTGAGCTCAAGCCCAGGACTGGAAAAAAAAATGGGGGAGGTGCTAGATTGGAAAGATGTCTAGGAGGCAATGAGATCTGGGAAGTAATCAGATTAGGAGGGTGATGGGATCTAGAAGGTGAAGGAGTCTGAAAGATGATGGATGGGAGAGGTGAAGAAGGTCTGGGAGGTCATGAAGGGTGGCGCCGTGTGGAGGTGACTCGCAGGTGAGATGCTAAGTCACCTGTATAATGCAGTGGCCCATTCTCGGTCATGACCGCTCCCCACACAGGGCAGGGTTGGTGAGTGCCCAGCTTCCTCTCCCCAGGCTGTGACTGCTGTCGTACCCTCCAGGGTTGGGCTCGTCTCCTGCCCACCTCTGAGGAGTGCCTCTCTCGGGAGTTTAATGTGTCATTCAGGTGGGGCAGTGGCGACACCCTTCCTTTTTTTTTTCAAGACCTGGCTGCTGAGTCACCGGGCAAGATGTGGGATAATAAGAGCTTTTTCTTTCTCTTCCTTTAGGCTCCACAACAGAAAAATAATCCATGTGTGGTGACAGGAACCAATGTGGCTAACAAATAAACTGTGTGTCCTAGATGGTAGGTTTGGGACAGCAATAGAACATATCACTGTGAGCCTGGGCATTCCTTGGCTTTCCCAAAGCCCATGCACAGGCTCTTTTCCTTCCCTCCCTTTCTCCTTCCCTTCCATTTTCCCATTCTGTGTCCCCAAGGTACTGTGCTAAGTCAGAACTAGGTACCAGAGAATGAGGATGTTGCTACTTTCCTCCAAGAAAAATCCCACTTTTGTTTGGCAGCAGGTTTTTCTCTCTGCTTAGTTGAGATTCTTTATTGTACTTTTGAATTTCATGCTGCTCCTGAGTCTCTGGCCCAATTCAGACTGGTATCGTCTCCTGTTTTTGGTCATTTGAACTCAGGGCCTGGGCACTATCCCTGAGCTCTGTTGCTCAAGGCCAGGGCTTTACCAGTAGGAAGCACAGCTCCACTTCTGGCATTCTGTGTGGCTAAACTGGAAATAAGATTCTTACACGAAAGCCAAGGCGAGCTTTGAACCACAATCCTCAGATCTCAGCCTGCTGAGTAGCTAAGATCACAGGTATGAGCTATGGGTGCCCAACTTCATCTCCCTATCTGTTTGGACCGTGTTCTAAGTTCTTGGCCCCAGCCAGGTATTCCAGGTACTAAAGAATCTTTGGCCCTTGCTAGATTCTGTTCTGTTTAGAGTAGAACTCACACGGGGCCAGCCATGATAAGCCCTTCCCCAGACCCTGTCAGTGCACTTGGGGAATTTGTTTGAGGCTGAATGAATGAACTTGTCACTGCAGGAAACAGAAGCTCAGAGAGCCAACACAGATACAAATAGTTGCTTTGATTTGGAAGACCAGATGATAGTAACATTATGCTCTTTTTTTCCTATTTTCTCTAAGTGTGCCTGTTGGAGTTTGTTGTTGTTGTTTGTTTTGCCAATGGAAAACAGGAATGCTGCAAGGAACTCACATTTCTGGCGAGGCCAGTGCCCTGGGCAGTGATGTGGAGGGAGTACAGAGACTTCTTCTCCCCACCCCCCAGGGCTAAGGGCACCTGTTTGTCCCGAGGGAATCAGTTCCCCAGGGAGCCTCTGGTAGAAATATGGAACCTGGGATCTAGGTTGTTCTGAGATGCACCAGCTAAATTCTGCTGTTTATTCAACAGCTGCCGCATGAGCTAAGAAGGCGTGTTGTGTGGCAAAGGCCATCTGAGGGGCGTTGTAAGTGAAACCACCAGCCAAGGTGCCTCATGCAGAGAGGACCTGCCTGCCGTGAACCTGCCAGGACCACATTCTCAGGAGCCCCACTGGCCCAGCTCCTCCTTGTGTGTCTTTGTGTTTCTTGAGGTTTCGGTCAAATTGGATCAAAATCCTGGGGCAGCTTGCTGGACAGGTAGTGAGCTACTTGCAGCGATGCTGGCCTGGCCTCTGCCCAGGGTTCAGAAGGAAGTAAAGCTGCCACCTTCAAGGACTGAACAGTCAAAAGTAACTAAGTGGCTGGGTGCTGGTGGCTCACACCTGTAAGTAACCCTAGCTACCCAAGAGGCTGAGATCTGAGGACCATAGTTCAAAGCCAGCCTGGGCAGGCAAGTCTGTGAGACTCTTATCTCCAATTAACCACCAGAAAAATCAGAAGTGGTGCTGTGGCTCAAAGCGGTAGAGCACCAGGGAGCTCCTACTATGTATTCTACCCTTGGGCTTTTGCATTTTCTCCTTGAGCTCAGCCTTCTCTTGTGCTCCTCCTTTCAATGAAAGGCTTTTCTGCCTCCAGGAACTTGATGCCATCCGTTGGGTCTGGCATCCTTCCTCACTTCCTTGCTTATCTGCATTCAATACAACCCCCCAAAAATGTCCCTTGGTCTCCCCAGTCAACATCAGCCTCGGCCTTCTGTTCTTCCAAAACACATGCTCCTTTCTGACTAGACTCCTGTACTGTGGACATTCTGCTCCTTCTCTCCTGTAAACCAATGCAACCCAGCCCAGAGAAGGGGCCTGGCCAGGTATCTGTGAAGCTGTATGATGCCCTTTTAGACAAAACTCCAAGGAAGCAGCGCTTATCCTCGCTACTTATTCTCCTTTACTCCTACACTTCATATCCCCTCAAAACACCAACCCCTGCTTTGTGCTCCAAGTCTGAAGAGTCTGGCACTAGCAGAGTGCCTTTCTAGCACTAGCAAATGAGAACTCAGAAGACACTGGGAAAAGAAAAAAGGAGCAAGGCTGTGATTTATTGTCATTAGAGGCCACATAGCCTGGTGCCTCACGAGCCTACCAAAGGATATTCCTCTGGTGAGCGGCCACCTCTTCCAGTTCCCAAATTTGTGGGTGTTGAACAACAAGAGGGATGCAGCATGCTGCATTCAGAAGGCCTAGTTGCCTTTCATGAGGCCTGGACTGGGGGAGGGGGCTGTGGCATCTACTGGAAAGGCACTGGATATTAGAGGAAGTCATGTGGGCAAAGTGCCACCAGCCATGCCTAGGGCTCAGTGGGTCTTGGCATGCCAGCTTCCCTCTCCTCCAGGTCCAAGGCAGCTGTGACAGCCATTGATCCGACCTCCCAGCAGGGGTCCCCAGTGTTTCGTGCCATGCAGGGAAGCCCATGGTTTGCAAAGAGCATAGCATTTGATTGGCTATTGCCCATCCCAAGCTTTGAAGGCCAACATGGCTCAAGGTCAAGGCTGAGTTCCACCACTCAGCAGCTGTGTGTGCTTCAATAGCTGCTTAGCCCTTTCGAGCCTGATGCTTCAAGTAGGAATGTTTTGACAAATTTCCCTCAACGCGTCCCTTCCCTCCCCATTTGGTTCTGCCCAACTCACACACAAACTGGAAGTGACATCTCCAGGATTCATAGGAATTATAACCTCCCATTTTCAGCTTTCTAGAAACCTGCCTTAGCCCATCTTATCTGAGGCTGTGATTTCACATCCTGCTGGACAAAGGATGGCCTGCACTTTTTATCAATATGAACCACCTAGATCATCAGCAAGAGGCCTGGCAAAGCTCTGCTGGAAAATGAAGACGGACCCACTGGCAAGATCCACTTGCCAGTGTTCTTTCCAACAGAGCCATTCCACTTCCTCTTAGAGTGATGTGTTTCCACGAGATAGGGCCTTATGAAATCCAAAGGCTCATTACTAAGCCTCAGTGCTGAGGCTTGGTTGGTTTCCAAGAATATCCTGGGAGGCAGGGGCAGAAGATGGCAGGTAAAGTATACTTAGGTGAATATCAAGCAGTAGATTCCAGGCAAGATGAAAGATCACCAGGACAAAGCTGAGCCCCTGACATTGGCCAGGCTGACTTCCTAATCCTCTGTAGTCTCCTTCAGAGACTTTGTTCCCGTATCTCTTCCCCAAGGAAGGGAGGAACTTTTGAGCCTCATAGGAGCATGCTGGGAGCCAGAACTGTTTCCCAAAAGCACAGGCCAGGAGTGTGAAGTATGCAGCAACGAAGGCTTAGAATAAGTAGTGAAGTTTTTTGTTTTTTTTTTAAAGGGAAAACATATCTGAGTTGATAGTGCCTTTGTGTTTTGTCTTGTGTTGTTATGCCGGTACTGGGGCTTGAATGCAAGCTCTGGGTGTTGTCCCTTAACTTTTTCCACTCAAAGCTAGTACTCTACCACTTGAGCCACACCTCTATTTCCAGCTTTTTTGGTGGTTAGATGGAGATGAGAGGTTGGCTTTGAACTGTAATCTTCAGATCTCAGCCTCCCGAGTAACTATGATTACAGGCATGGGCCACCAGTGTCCAGCTGTCTGCATTTTTTTTTGATTAGTGTGTATTAAAAACTTATACCACACTGGCAGCCCCGGTTGGGTTATCTCATTCCCTGTTGGTGGTGGCTTTTGTGGATCTTTTGCTTTCAGGCTGGTCTCCACTGCAATCTCCTCAGAAGATATTCTCTCAGGGGCCAGCAAGTCCAACTGAGGAGCTGTCAGAGGTACAGGGTGAGTGAGGATTGGGAAGGGGTTATGACAAAAAGCAGCCTAGCGTGAGCAGGGAGGTCTCGCTCTGGAGACTTGCTGGGGACATCCAGTAACAGGCCACCAAGGCTGTTAGCGTCCAAAAGGCTCACAGAAATACAGTGGGACTTTCCCATTTGAAACGCCTGGCCCCTTTCCATA